>NC_080060.1:8314549-8374549 GCF_026212465.1 Amaranthus tricolor | reverse complement strand
CTTCATTAATTCTTCACATAATACAAGCAAGCTAACCACCACCGAGGATGTAGCCCACATTGAGTGAACCACGTAAATCTTGTGTCTTTTGTTTACTGCATTGTTTCTTATTGCTTTTCATTGCTAGTTTATTGAAGTGTTTGTTTCATTGCATAGAGCACCCCTACCATTGTTCTTGGATGTTGTTAGGGATAAAATTTGAACCTTTAGACCCTAGTATGCTTAGTTTTTCAATTGGTATCAGAGCTTAAGGCTTTTGGCGATGGTTTGGGAGTGTTCAAGAGTGCAAAACTTGTGGAAACATGTCTTCAATGAAGCTAGATATTAAGAAGTTTGATAGGAGTGTAAATTTTGGCTTGTGACAAGTCAAAATGAAGGCAATATTGATACAAAATGGAGTGCACGAGACTCTTGAAGGTGAAGATAAGAAACCTATTGGAGTGAGTGAAGCAAAATGGGAAGAGATGAATGCTAAGGCTTTATCAGCTATTCAACTATGTCTCTCAAATGAGGTTTTGAGAGAAGTTATGAAGGAGATCTGATAAGTGCAATAATTTTCACTTATTTATATCATATTATGCTCCTTAATGATGGTCGCTGTTAGTAATTTCGTTCTTATTTTGAAGATTTATGTTACATTACTCATTTTGGTTATTCATGTTGATTATGAGTGGTTTTGATTGTTTTAAGCATAAATCTTATGGTTTTAATGATGACGGAGTTTACTAAGGAGATTTTAGCTTAGGTGAAGGTGTTCTACAAAGAAAATGAGCAAAAGAGTAGAAGAGTGTTTAATGCAAAAGGTTTTGAGGTGAAATTTGATATATGTCTACTCTTTTAGCCATAACTTTTGATAGAAAGATCATATAAATGCAAGATTTGTTGCATTGGAAAATAGACTTCAAGATCTTTCTAATGGTATATTATATGCCCAATTCTGATAATCGAGTAAGAAATGACGATCATTTAAAGTTTGCCGAAATTGTCAGTGTAAAACGCCAACTCGGCTTCCTGGTCGTGGAAATGGCCGCCAAGTCGGCTGGGTTTCTGTGCAACCTTTTCCAATTACTCTACTTTTGTACTATTTTATTTTATTTTTATATTAATTAATTTTTTAGGGTTTATTTAGTGGGTAATAAGGGAAAATTAGGTGAAGTCTCCTTTGAGGAGCACAAGGAGGGAGACTAAAACCCTCTTCTTCTTCTTCCTCTCCATTGAACACCATCTTTTGAGTCTTGTAAGCTTTTAATATCTTGTATTTGATTTACTTTCTCATTATATTAGTCTAATCTTTCTTTATCAAATTTGTATTAGTTTAGTATTTCCTTGTCAAACTTCAATTATTTTTCCTAGAAATTGTCATTTAATAAAGTAGTATTGTTCTTATTTTTCTCTTGGATCTTTAATTGTTTGTCTCATAATTTAATTATTATTTTTCCTTTCAAATTTCATCATTTCTCATCTTTTATAATGTTTAGTAATATCTTAGGGTTTGTGTTCATTGTTTCCATCATGAATAGTGAGTAGATTTATTTTCTAGGGTTAGGATTTGAACCTACAATTCAAGTATGATTTGATTATTAAAAGTGTTTATGAAATCAGGATTAAAGTCGCTAAATTGAGCCAATAACCCTAAATTAAATATTCTTTGTTGAACTAGTCAATAGAACTAGCGTGTGACTGTGTGAGATTAAGATCAACTTTGTTTTAGGGTAAATTTTAGTTAAATTCTTATTAATTTGTTCAACAAAACTAGCATGTGAGAATTGAATTAGTAGGCTCTAAATCTGATAGTTAATCAACAGAACGAGAGTTTGAGATTAATAAGATCATATTTAATCACACAATTAATCCGGCATTTCATAGACACTAATGAGAGTCTGATCATACAAGAATTTAGGGGATTCCCGACACCCTAGATCTTTCATTATATAGTTTCAATCACATTTTCTTATTGCTTTTTTAGTTTGTTAGAAAACAAACCAATCAAACATATTTTTCTCTTTGAGCAATATAATTAGTAGAAATTAGCAAGTTTCTTGTTCTAACTTCCTTGTGTTCGACCCACGACTACACGTACACCGTGCACTTGTGGTTAAATAAAATTTGCTCATCAAGACCACCCCTAAGGGGATATGGGAGAAGTTGGAGTCTCTTCACATGGCAAAGAGTGTGACCAACCGGCTATTCTTGAAGAGTAGACTCTACGATCTTCGATTGGAGGAAGGTAAACCACTTAAACCTCCCCTTGATGAATTTTATTCTATTGTTATGGACTTGCAAAATATTGATGTAATAATTGATGATGAGGATTTGGCTATCTATTTGTTGTGTTCATTACCACCATCTTACAAGCATTTTAAGGAAACCTTGCTCTATGGTAGAGGCAATTTGAGTAGTGATGATGTTCAAAATGCCTTGACCCAAAGAGACTTGATTGATACACAATAGTCAAGTAAATCATCTAGTATCTCAAATGATGGCTTGTATGTGAGGGGTAGAGCTAATGATAAGGGTTCTACTTATGGTAGTGGTAACAAAAGCAAAAGTAGGTTAAAGACTAGAGGTTCAAACAAGAACAAGACTTGCAACTATTGCAAGCTCAAGGGTCACATCAAGAAGGATTGTTGGAAGTGAAAAAAAAACATTCCAATGATGATGAGAGGTCTAAGGAGGGTTCTAGTAATGCCGAGGCTAGCTATGTGAATGATAGCGATGATGGTGGCGTTCTGGTTGCCACCCATGAGTATAAGGGTGAAAATGAGTGGATTCTTGATTCCGGGTGTAACAGGAGCAGCAATCTCGATACATAATTAACATTTAATAATAATGTTTAATACAAGAATATTGTAGAAGTCTCAAAATGTCGAACAGTTAAAAATTTTAAATCATAACAACTGAAACTGTTTAAAAAAAAGTAAATATTACATCTGATAAGAAATATTGTTTGCTAAAAATGGAAAAAATGCATCATCATCAAGTCATCAATAAAGATATAAAAAGCAGCTAAGTTCTTAATAAATAGTAATTGCTGCGGCCTGGATCAAAACCTGAACTAAATCCTGCAAAATGCTGTCATCCATGATACGGATGACAGCCGATTGAATCGGTCAGCGCTTAATGCCGAGCATAACTTCCTATCCAGCTCAAAATACGAAAATTATACGCTACATTTACAAAATAATAATTTAAGTACGAACTTATAATTAATTGACATCACCATATACTTTTACCATATTCTTTTTCTATTCCATACTTTTAAGTCATTAAGATACCATTCTCAATCCTGACTGAAGTACATTACTGCCACTTATACAATTCGGTAATCTTAACACTTAAGTAAGTTCATTTGGTTAATACTCACAACCGTACCGTGCATCATAGCATCAATGCTAATCAAGTTTATCACTGATCAACAAGCACATCAATATGACACCTGATATATGTAAGGTTCTGGTTAGGTGAGGACTGTAGTCCTAAACCCTAACTGTGGTGGGAGTCGTCATCCCTCCAACACAATTTTTGCTCGAGCTCTACAGGATAGGTAGCTAACCCCCTGTCTTACACTGCATTTTACGTGCCGGCCAACATGAGCATCGGGATTTTACATGCCGGTCCATGGTTCGACATTACCTTACTATCAGGGTCATTCAATTAATATTCATTCACACAAGTACATCACATTTTTATTACTACAATTTGACATTGACTTTGACTTTGATCAACTTAGGTGATAACCTCTTTATTTAATAAAATTCTAAATCATAACGTAAAAGTAACCTTTATGTCTTTATATTTTCCACAAGTAGCTACCAAAATCTATTTCTCTTTAAATAAGTTTCCAAAATCAACATTGTCAACTTTACAATAAATAAAACTTTATTCTCTTCAAAAAAAATCAAATATTCTAATTAAAATTCAAGTTAAAATTGCATCATTGGATAAGTTTCCAAAATTCTACAAGTTCACTAAAAATCACTATTTCAAGTTTAGAAAAATAAGTAAACTTATTAGATTTGCAAAAATCAACATTCTAGTTGTAAAACAAATAGAACTTATAATTTTACAAAAATCAATATTTCGAGTTTAAAAACAAGTCAAACTTATAATTTTCACAAAAGTCAATGTTTCTAATTATAAAACAAGTAAAACTTGTAATTTCACAAAATCAATATATCACACATAATTTGAGCGGCAAGTTTACTAAAAATACTTTTACATCATTTTACATAAATTTTGGTCAAATAGTTAGCAAATAAAATATTTTGTACTAAATGGTGATTAAAAGTTATTTTTATTATGAAATCACCTGTATTCAAGAAAAACACTTCAATATTTAATAACTTATAAAAATTTCTCAAAAATATCTTTTTAAATTGTTATCTTATTATTATCACAAAAATAGTTTTAATAATTTAAAATAGTAAATCAAACTCTTTTTTTTTATTATATGATAGTAGTCGAATGACCTATGAGTATTTTGGGCCTTTTTCACATAAAAAGAACGACTTAATTTAATTTATCATACTAAATCCTAGATTTAAATAATTAACATAACCATTTACGAAAATAAAACTTTACGCAATAACATAGAAATTTACTATAACTTTAAGGATAAACTTAAATCTCAAAATAAAGTATAATAACAATATTCTTAATATAATCATACTTAGTAAAATACGTTCATAAAATAACTTACTACCTTATAACCTAGTTTGAAGGCTAACATAAACATATTAATAAAACTTCTAACATAAAAAAAAATTATAACATTCCTAATGTAACACTTAACTCATAAACATACTAGCATTAGTTTATAACATAAATCATACTTAATATCACTAGAATATAATTTTGCACCCAACTTCCTAAACTTGTTCAAAGATTATAATTTAGCATACATATACTTAATATAATCTTAATCATAATTTCATCAAAATAACATCCTACTAAAACATATAAACATATTTCATACTTTGCATATTAAAAAGTAAATATAATGTAAAATTCCACAAAAAGAGTAGGGTAAGAAGTTATACAGTACTAACACCAAGGATTAGTACTAAGTACTAATTAGGAAAATAATAAGAAATAAGACCCTCCAAGATAAAAAATAATGATTCAAAGATAATTAATCCAAACTCCCAAAATAATGATGATCTTCTAAGCTCCCAAAATAATTAAATCCAAACTCCAAAAATAATAATACATTAAGTACCCAAAGTAATAACCCAATAATGCTCCATAATGATGATGATTTAGCTAAATAAAAAGTTCTCTAAGCTCAATCTTCATGAATTTCTTCAACTAATAATAAAGATATTAAGGTAGTAAGATTTAGATGAAGTGAAAATATAAGAAAGAATGTTAGAAAGATTTGATGATGGTGGTGTAAGTGGTCTCATGGCTAAGGGGAGTATTTATAATGAGTTTGGGCAACTTTGTAGTTCATTAGATTGTATGAAAAAGTATTTTAAGAGTATAGAAGAAGGTTAACTTGTATAAGTGATTTAAAGTGTGTAAGTGAATGTGTAAGAGTTAGAGTGTGTAAGTGAATGTGTAAGAGTTTGGAATGTAGAAGAAGGTTAGCTTGTGTAAGGAAATGGTGATAACTTGTGTAAGTGATGAATATCAAGGGTTACTATAGAAAGGATTTTGGTTCATCAAATTTTGTTCTAGTATGTACAAGTAAATATACTTTAAAATAATGGGTTAATTTGATAATGAAAATATGTAGTTTACTTAGAAAATTTTGCTTAAACTATACTTAAAGTTAATAATAAAAATACAACTCTTTTTTATGTATAAAATAATTAAATCAAAGTTATAAGGTTAAAATAATAAGTAATAATGTTTAAGGAAGAAAGTTAAAACGTAAAGTTTTACAAAACCGTGAATATACTAATAACATCTTACTTTTTGTACTATAAAATAATAAAATAATATTTTAATGTTAATAAAAAGATTTTTAAAAAATAATATCTTTTTTTAATTTAATATTTGAAAGAAATTACAAAATCGGAAAAGGTTTAGGAATTAAAGATGGTTTGAAATGGATAACCACAGGATTAGAGATTTGAATTGAAAATTCAGAATAATTAATCGGAAGATTATGATTAAGAATTTTGAGTCTGTTACACCGGGTGTTCCTTCCATATGACACACAACAAAGACCTCTTCATTACCTATGAAAGGGTAGATGGAAGAAATGTTACTATGGGCAACAATGCGACTTGCAAGGTTTTCGGTGTTGGGAATATAAAAATGAAGATGTTTGATGGTATGGTGAGAACTTTGGCTGATGTTAGGCATGTTCCCTAGTTAAAGAAAAACTTGATTTCTTAGGTACTTTGGACAAGAATGGTTGTGGGATTGCTTGTCAAGGTGGAGTGATGAAGGTCATAAGAGGGTCACTAGTTGTGATGAAGGGGAAGATGAACAGGAGTTTGTATGCTCTAGAGGGTTCAGCCATATCCAGCTCTGTAAATGTCTCCACTAGCATTATGTCCGATGAAGAGACCAAACTTTGGCACTTGAAGTTGGGTCATATAGGTGAGAGAGGTATGTATGAGTTGAGCAAGTAGGCTTGTTTGGAGGAAAGAAGCTTGGAAACCTTGGATTTTTGTGAACATTGTGTTTATGGGAAGTATAAGAGAGTGAGTTTCAAGCTGGCAATCCACAACACCAAGGGAATCCTTGATTATATACATTCCGATCATTGGGGACCTTCTAGGAAGACTTCACTTGGTGGGTGCAACTACTTGCTTACTCTTATTGATGACTATTCAAGGAAGGTTTGGTGCTATTTCATCAAGCACAAAGATGATGTATTTGATGTCTTTGTTGATTGGAAGACCAGATTGAGAAGAAAACCGTGAAGAGCATCAAGACATTGAGAACGGACAATGGTCTTGAGTTTGTTGATAAGAAGTTTTTTAGATATTGCACCAAGGATGAACATGTGTTGGAAGGCCTCAACAAAATGGTGTAGCCGAAAGGATGAACAAGACGTTGTTGGAAAGGGCTAGGAGTATGATTGCACAAGCTAAGTTGATTAAGAGGTTTTGGCCGAAGTCGTTACTCTTACTGTGGAGAACACTCTTACTAACATTGCAGGTACATCCGATGACACCCAAGAGGAAGTGGAGCCTCCTAATATTGATGAAACTGATGATTGCTCGACATGAAAAAGAAACCGCTTTGCCCACTCAAAGAGAAAAGAGGAGCATTATACCTCAAAAAAGATATATAGAGGAGTGTGACTATGTGGCTTATGCCCTCATCATTGCTAGTAAGGTGGAGAGTGTGAATGATCCAAATTTTTACAAGGAGGCTATGGCCTCAAGTGACTCAAGCAAGTGGCTAGTAGCTATGAAGCAAGATATGGAGTCTCTTGCAAAGAACAAGACTTGGGTTATTGTTGAAGCACCTAAAAACAAGAAAGTTGTGGGGTGTAAATGGGTTTTCAAGAAGAAAGAGAGATCGACAAGGACAAGTGCTCCGGTATACAAAGCAAGAGTTGTGGGAAAAGGGTTCACTCAAGTTGAGGGGGTAGATTTTCATGAGGTTTTCTCACCGGTTGTGAAGCATTCTTCCATTAGGACTTTGTTAGCTATTGTAGCTATGGAGGATCTTGAGTTGCATCACCTGGATGTGAAGACCACTTTCTTACATGGAGAGTTGGAGGAAGAGATCTATATGAAGCAACCGGAGGGTTTTAAAGTTAAAGGTAAAGAAAGTCATGTGTGTTGTTTGAAGAAATCATTGTATGGGCTAAAACAATCGCCTAGACAATGGTATAAGAAATTTGACTCCTTTATACTTTCACATGATTTTACAAGGAGCTCTTATGATAATTGTGTCTATCTTAAGAAGCTTGATGGTGCGTCTACGATATATTTGATCCTTTATGTTGGCATGTAGAGATTTGTTTGAGGTGGAGAACTTGAAGGTGTTACTTTCAAGTGAATTCGACATAAAAGATCTTGGTGAAGTCAAGAAGATACTTGGAATGGAGATATTGAGGGATAGGGCAAAGGGCATCTTGTACCTTAGTCAAAGGAGGTACATTGAGAAGGTATTAAGAAGATTCTCCATGGGCGATGCAAAGAGTGTGTCCACGCCCCTAGCTTCTCATTTAAGCTAGCCAAGAAGCTATGTCCTCAAACAAAGGAAGAAGAAGAAGAACAAATGGAGGACATTCCTTACACTTGCGCAGTTGGTAGTGTTATGTATGCCATGGTGTGCTCTAGGCTCGATATTGCTCAAGCAGTTAGCATGATGAGCCGATATATGTCAAATCCGGGTAAGGGACATTGGGAAGTGCTGAAGTGGTTGTTAAGGTATTTGAAAGGAACTTCAAATGTTTGTCTAAAGTTTGGGAGAAATTCAAGCGGGTTGATTGGGTATTGTGATTCCAACTATACGGGTGAATTAGATGCTAGAAAATCTACCTCGGGAAATGTTTTTACATTGGGGTGGAACGGCGGTGAGTTGGCAATCGTCGCTCCAAGATGTGGTCGCCATGTCCACCACCGAAGCGGAGTATATATCTATCGCCGAATCATTCAAAGAGGCAAAGTGGCTTAAAGGGTTGGTTGGTGAGATGTGCCCTGAGATGAGCTTGGTGCGTGTTCAATGTGATAGTGAAAGTGCCTATTCACTTGGCAAGAAATCAAAACACTTTTCATCAAAGAACCAAGCACATCGACATTAAATACAACTTCATACGAGATGAAGTTGAGCACAAGAGAGTAGGCTTAGCAAAGATAAAGCACAGATGATAATCCGGCCGATATGATGACGAAGACTTTGCCCACCAACAAGTTCACCTTATGTGTGGACTTGATTGGTTTAGAAGCTTGCTTGATGTGAAGCCCTTAGGAGGCATTTATGTGGTGTGTTAGTTTGTTTGATGTGTTTAGTAGTATGGTTGGATGGAGTGTCTTGGAGGAAGTGTGTGATCTTGGTGAGCTCAAGTCAAGGTGGAGATTGTTGGAGTTTGGTGTGACTTTGAGTGCACCAATGGAGTTTGAAGAGGTTGATGGTGTATGGATGAGCATGTGTGTGTGTATGATGATGAGGGAGAGTCTTTATGGGTTTCAGATGAGCCGCTCGACCACGTCTATGGTCCGCTCGACCGAGCCTATTGGCTCGACATCATCAAAGAGTCTTTTGTCTTGCTACTCGACCAAAGTCCAAACCGCTCGACCCCCCTTGTTTCGCTCGACCAATCGAGCGGGGTGCAGCAGAAGCCCTTGTTCTCTTACGCGATAAGTTATTGCAGGATTGTATCATTATGGGCTTTTGCCCCAGCACTTATACATGACTTCTAATATAAATAGAAGTCCCAACACACATTTCTAGTAAGATTCTAACCCTAAGCCAAACACAAACCATTCTCTTTCTTTATTCTTCTTCTCCAAGTGTAATTCTCCATTGTATAAGTTCTTTAGAACTCCATTCATTCTTCACATAATACATGCAAGCTAACCACTACCGAGGACGTAGCTCACATTGGGTGAACCTCGTAAATCTTATGTCTTTTGTTTATTGCATTATTTCTTATTGCGTTTCGTTGCTAGTTTATTGATGTGTTTGTTTCATTGCATAGAATACCCCTATCATTGTTCTTGGGTGTTGTTAGGGTTAAAGTTTAAACCTTTAAACCCTAATATGCTTAGTTTTTCAATGTGCTATTTAAAATTTAAAGTAGTGACTTTTGTTTTGGTTAAAAATTGAAAACAATCAAATAAATTGGTACCTTCAAATGGATGTGGTGGTCAAACGGTGGTTGATTGGAAAACCATTGAATACCTGAAAATAAACACCAACAACCCCGGGGCGGTGCCTCTAACGTCCCAATTAGCACTTTAATGAGTAAATTGCCTAATAGATCCTTCCGAGTGCACAGTGGCAGCAAGGTGGATTACTACTTGGGACTTTATCTTGACGTGAGATCTTTGAAGCAACTATGATGTATAGTAGTATTTTAGAGTGATAAAGTAAGACTTTTGTTTAGTGAAAATAGCATCCTCCTTTACTTAACTCCTAAGATATATATATATATATATATATATATATATATATATATATATATATATATATATATATATATATATATATATATATATATATATATATATATATATATATATATATATATATATATATATATATATATATATATATATATATATCTATATATATATATATATCTATATCTATCTATATATATATATATATATATATATATATATATATATATATATATATATATATATATATATATATATATATATATATATATCTATATATATATATCTATATATATATATATATAGATATATATATATCTATATATAGATATATATATATATATATATATATATATATATATATATATATATATAGATATAGATATATATATATATATATAGATATATATATATATATACATATATATATATATATATATATATATATATATATATATAGATATATATATATATATATATATATATAAATATATATATATATATATATATATATATATATATATATATATATATATATATATATAGAGAGAGAGAGAGAGAGAGAGAGGCGCTTCTAGTGAGTTGAATTTAGCCCATTTAAAAGTGGGCTTATATTTTATTTACAAGTAATATTTAAAATACATGTTTTAAATATATCCTATTAAAAATAAATTTTTTTGTAGTGTTAGAGCAATGATGATTGAATGCCGAAGTATTAAGGAGTCAAGTAAAATTGTTGGGTTACTCCAATAATGATGTGATGATAAAATTGTGGAGTAGTAAGAGAAGGGTAGCTTAATCAATGTCAAAATCATCGTACATGACATCCTATTTTGTCGTTTCAGTAACATTGTGATTTGTGAATGACATTTGTAGGAAGAATAAGTTTAACATTTTCATTATAAAGAAAAAATCAGTAGTGTTCTCATAAAAAATCAAAACAACCCTTGTAGATGGTTCCTTGGCAGGAATTTTGGTGGTTTTACAGTAGTAAGTCGAAAACCGTAGAACTGCCGTAAAATAACACTAAGAACATGAGTGGCTCTAGAGGCAATGCCTCTAGCGTCCAAATGAGTATCTATATATGCAATTTTATTGTCAAAGGTCAAATTTATGGTGTAAGATGCAAACTTGCGAGTAATTGTTGAAAGAACTTTTTCTAAGGATTTATCTTGAGTCGGAGACTCTTTGACCGCATTCTTCTTTAAGGTTATGAGTTTTAAGGTTATGAGTTGTTGTTTTCCTCCCTCCCCAGACCTAGTCCATAGTTTCTATGAGCGGAATACACTGGAGATAATGATAATGAAATGCAATATTATATTGTTAAGAGAGAAAATTTTATTATTATTTTTGACGGTCGAATATTAGTTATCTTATTACAACCTTTTAAGGGTGTATATATTATGAGACATAGATGTAACAATAGTAAAATCATTCCAAGCCTACTAAAAAAAGGCCTAAGTAAAAACATGTAGTACATTGCTCTTGTCATGCTTGTTGGAAATTGTTCTGCATTAAATTGGTGATGCAAATACCATTTTCATCGTCGGTGCCTAATTACTAAACCAATTTTTATTTTTCGCCGCCCTTTTTATTTTATCGTCACCCTCTAATGAAATTACGAATTTGCCTCTGAACTTTCTAAAATTACGAATTTGCCACTGGACTTAAAACCTCTATAAAACACTTCAAACTCACTCAATAACACTCTTATCACTTCCAAAAACACAAAATCTACACATAAAATTAATTGGAGCTAAAGCTTTGGAATCGAAATCGTTAACAAAAACTCGAGGTAATTTCTATTTTAATGTAATTCGAAAATTTAAAAAAAAAATAAAATAAAAATAATAATATCAGTCGCACAAAAAGTGCGACTGTACCTAGGTCGAGTCGCACTTTTTGTGCGACTCAACCTAGGTACAGTCGCACTTTTTGTGCGACTGGAATTATATATTTTTTTTTTTGAATTTCGAATGAATTTTTTATTTTATTTTTTTTTTGTTTGAATTTCGAATGAATTTCTTTTGTTTAATTTATTTACTAAATGTTGTAATAAATTATTTTATTTTAATATATTATTATATTATGATAATTAGTTTTTGATTTAGATAATATATTTAAATGTTTAATTATTTTTTAATATAATAATAATATATTAATTAAAATTTAGTTGTTAATTAATTTTTAATATAATAATTGTTAATAAAATTTTATTTTAGTTGTTTATTAAATTTAATTGTTTCATTATTTATTAATATAATAATTGTTTATTTGTTTATATGTGTGAATTATTTTAGTTGTTAATAATTTATATGATTATAAGTGTTTATTAAATTTACTTACATGTTTATTAGATTAATATTTTAAGTGTAATTAAAATGAATATAACTTAATTTAATTATGCTTTTAATTTTTTATTAATAGTTTATTAAAATACGAAAATTGTAGTAAATGGCTGGAAATCAAGGAAAAGGAAAAGAATTTTATAGAGGGTTATTGAGTGGCAATAGTTTTTGGCCGAGTTTATTGAGAGGGGATCCCCATGAGAGGGAGGTTACGGGTTCTGCAAGGCAAGCCAGGCAAGAACAGGCGGCCAAACATAGTCAGGCCCAACGTTTAACTACCCTAGACCATGTGCGTAGTCGCTTTGAGCGCTAGAGTAGCCTGCGTAGTCATACAGTCGGCTTTGGTGACGATAATACTGATTACGACGATTCTCTTAGTCGAGAAGAGTATGTTGGTCAGGATAAGTCTACCGGTCATCCTGTTGATTGGACGCTCGTCAGAGGGCATGCCGGTCAGTTTAGGATTAGAGAGCATAGCACGACTGGTACTTCTGATCACGCAGAAGTCAGCCAGGTTGAGGATGCGGCTCCACGGGGGAGGAGGCGCTCACAGTCCGCGGACATAGACTGGTTGATCACATCACCCCAGCCCAGGGACCCTATTGACACCACTTTAATACCCAGCTATGGTGGGCACGTAGCAAAGGTTATATTTGAGGGATCGGAGCGCACGCCTCCGATTTTGGATTGTCTTCCTAGGAAGAGGACGTTGGATGCGATCATCAGACTTCAAGACATGTCTGATGAGCTGTATGGGGTGTTACCTGCCACTCCTCTAGGTCGTCTGTCGTATGTAATGCACCAGCACATTGATAGTGCTCTCATTACGACATTTGTGGAGAGGTGGCAGCTTGATACCAACACCTTCCACATGCCATGGGGGAGATGACCATAATGTTGCACGATGTGCAACGCATTTTGGGAGTTGACATTGACGGTTCACTTCCCGCTGAACCTGCTGATGGTGACTGGCAGCTTGGCCTGGCCGGTCTGTTTGGGGAGCCAATGTCGGAGCTGCATAGGAAGGGGTGCTTCACCAGCGGGAGCATTAGCGTTGGTGAAATGTTGCAGCTATGCCACTGTTCTCAATCTCTGGAGACTCGGGCATTCCCCCTGTTCTCCTTAACGGAAGCACTAAACAATTATACATTGGATTACCATCGGCAAAGCCACAATACGCAATTGCTATGTTGAGAAACGTTGCTGTAGAATATAATGCTGTCATTTCCATCCAGTGACTGTACGGAGCAAGTCCTTTGCAGTGGGCACCAATTCTGTATATAGATTCCTCCACCAAATCTGCTGATAGATACACGCGTGCATATTGATCTCTATGCATTTTCATTTCCAAACACATTGCACGTCGTAAAAGAGGCCATGCTTCCTCGCCTCCTAACTCTGTGACGGCAATAGCTCTAAATCCACAATTACCGTCACCTATAACATCAATCCAATCAAACAGCCACGGCGGAAGAATAAACGGAACGTGATTTGGCCACGAAAAAAGTGAAAAATCACGACCTACTGAACCATCTGAAAAAATAACAGTATATTAATATCATTCAATTGATCTAAAACATATATGAATATATGAAAGGAAATAACGGTACCAGATAAGTTGAAACTAAAGTTAATTCCAACTGACAATTAGTGCGACCGGCTGCTAGATCTACCACTAGATCTCCCGCGTGATGAAGATTTGGATCCGCGACCCCTTGAGGACGATCCACTGTACTCGAACATACTTTTGCTTCTCCTCAGGGTTCTGCTTGTCGTTGGTGTTCCCTTCCTCAGTGGACTTGCTTGTGGCTCAGGTATATCGGTATCATCAGGGTGTAGTTCATGTTCAAGTATCTGAGACACGCGTCGTACAACTGAGGGGTCGGCTTTTAAAACTTCATCCACCAACGATTGAAAGTACTCTTTGTCATCGGTGTTTGCGTGTCGTACTTCTTCGTTGGCGTCTTCTTCTGCCTCTAAGTACTTTAACGTTTTCCAAAATGGATGTATATCGTCTAAGTACAAAGCACTATAAGACCTGATTGACAAGTAACAGTAACACGCGCAGGGTAATCCGTGGGTTTTTTGAATGCGACAACCGTATTTGTCAAAAACACAACTACCCAAGTTTAACATCCAGTTGTGCTCCATCATCAATTTTTCCAAGGCAAATATGGAAACATGACGATACAACGGTCTCAGAAAATTAAGTCGCGACGTCCTTGAAATGGAATTCATAGATTCCTCCAGAGCTTGTCTTATCCTGGATTGCTGATTCGTTATTTGTGCATGTGCCCTTTTAAAGAGGGTATCAAATGAGTTATTACCGCTACCCAAGTAGTACTTGAAGGAAGAGTGTTGGCTTTCAACTCTACTGGTAGTCTGGTTAACCAAGTGCAAACAATCATTCGTCCACGCACGCACAAATTTCTCTTTATGAGGAATCCATGTTCCAGCCAAATATCGCACGACCCTCTTGTTTCTAGTCGACCAAGTATACATAATCCCTTCCCACCTGTTTTCAAATTCAGGGATCGTCAGAATGTTAACCAAGGGGTTCCATTTTGTTTGCTTGAATATCTGCCCCTATTGATTTCTCTTGCCGCCGCACAATTTGTCGACCATGTTCTCCACGTCATTGCCAATATGCCATACGCATAATAAATGTCGTACATCTGCATTAAACAGAAATTTAAAATTAATTGAGATATATATATATATATATATATATATATATATATATATATATATATATATATATATATATATATATATATATATATATATATATATATATATATATTTATTTATTTATATATATCGACAATAATTAATCATTAAAACCTATTTACCTGGAAAGACAACACGAATAGCTGCAGACAAACCCTAATCCCGATTCATTACAATTACGTTGGGCGTCTAGACTCTACCGTATATATCCCTCAACCTCTCCAACACCCAAGAATAAGTCACAGCCGCCTCATCTCGCATCAAACAAAACGCAACCAAGAAGTTGTGATTCGTTGGTGTCATTCCAATGATTTCGCAAAGGGGCAACTTTTGCTTATTCGTTTTGTACGTTGTGTCTATCAACACAACATGGGGCCACGAACGTATCATCTACATAGATGTTGGATTCACAATCAATAATCTACTCAACTGCCTCTCACTATCCAAGTCTGTCCAGACTACATAATTATGCTCCGCGGCCATATATAGACAGTGTTGAAGAGGAGTCCTACCATCCATCTCTTCTCTCCTTATTGACTGTCTTACATTGTAAATTTGATTCATACTAGCAAAAAAACCAAGAAAATTCCTTCTAATTGAAATCATTATAAACGCTGGTTGCATGCCAATTGCACTTAGATCTCGTATGTGCTGCCTAATATCGACAGTCATCCTATTTACTCTTATTTGACCATCCTGTACATGAAAAATGAGTTGTCTTCCTTTTTCACCAGGAAACACTTTAACTATCCAAGGTTTTTCCCCTAGTTTACGACTACTTCCTATAATCATAAATTTACACCCACAAACCCTACTTTTAGAACCAGGCCAGGCAGCATTGTTTAAGTTATGCAAATCACCCCTTATATTACCATAGCGGTGTCATCTTAAGTTCAAACTCACTCTAGAACGTCCTTCCTTTTGTTTATATGAAGCACGTGTAAATTGAAAACCAATTGTTTGTGATATCTCATCAGCCCAAGGAATGTTCACACAAAGTTATAACAAATAAATAAATAAATTAGGTTATAAGCTGATTATTATAGCAAAATAATACTCCCTCCGATTTCTCAATGAAGTTCCCACAAGGAATGTTCACGGGAATTAAGAAAAATAGAATCTTTTAAATAATAATAGACATATTATTTTATTAAATAATCTATACAATATACTAATGTAGAAACGATTAGGACACACGTTGACTTCACAATAAAAATTCTCCTGCTCTTTTCATGTTCTTATTAGGCAAATATTTTTTTAGCATATCATGTAATATCTTTCTAATTAGATTTGTTTAATAGATTAGTAACAAAAGATTTTAAAACTATATCTTATTTACTAATTTTTATTGTATACAATCAATTAAGATATGTAGTATCTTTTAATTACAATGGATAATTATGGAATAACATATTAATTATTTATGTAAAAATTTTATTTTACTTAAAATATTTTTGTAATAAATTAAGAAAAATAAAATAATTTTGAAATAGTTACTTTTTTAGATAATCATATACACTACTTACATGGCTATAATTAAAAAAACTACACAAATTAAATAGATTATACATTAATATTATTCAAGTAAATAATAAGAAAAAGATGTTGGTGAAATAAATTTCAAATGATAATTCTATCACCTATGTTGACAAAGTTATAACACATAAATAAATAAATTAGGTTATAAGCTGATTAGGTTATAACAAGGAATGTTCACAAGAATTAAGAAAAATAAAATCTTTTAAATAATAATAGACATATTATTTTATTAAATAATAAATTTAATGGAGGAAAAGTGGAACCCATGAACATTAAAAAACATTATATAAAAGTTAGTGAAAAAAAATATATGGGGACCATAACTAATAAAAATATTTTAATAAAGTTAGTAGAAAATATATAGGGACCATAAAGAATATAAAAGTAGTGTTAAAATGAAGTTAATGTAAGATATGTGGGGACCATAAGTATTATTAAAATATTAAATAAGAATGAATAAAGTTATTTTTGTTTAAAATTTGTGACATAAACAAAAATATTCTGTATGGAAACAACAAATAGAACACTTCAAAATGGCAAATGGTGGGAACTTCTTTAAGAACTCGAGGGAGTATGTTCTTTAGGTTAAACTTATTTTAAGGTTTTACAAAGACATTAAATATTTAAATTATTATTTATATTATTTTTTTATGTGTTGAAAATTTCTATTAATTTATGTAATTACTTATAATCTATATTATTTAATGCATGATTTTATGATTATGTTTTATATATATTAGTAATATATATCTCAATCTAATAGCAATACTTTTACAGCTTTTAAAACAAATTAATTTATAATTTCAATATGATTTAGGAGTCATATAATAATTTAATTACTTATATAAAATTAGTAATTTTTATTTAAATAATTCATAAACCGTGCTTGGCATAGGAATTTATCTAGTGTGTTTTAATGTTAATTGGGTATTAAATGATTACTAAAATATTAATTTTACCAAGTTGTCAATTTCTGCATAAAAAAGGCAAATTTTACAAATAAATAACTAAATTTAGGTAGAATATTTATGAGAATATATTATAATTTGATGTAACTAACTGATTTTAAAAGGATTTTATTAACATTAATTTTGAATTATACTTGTATTTCAATTTACCGCGACTTTATTCAATTTATCTAAATTGTTAGTAGGAATTATTTAAAGTTATTTATGTATCTAAATTATAGTCTCATGATAAAATTATATAATTTAAGTATAATTAATAATCAGTATTTTACGATATTACAGCCTAAGAGTTGGGTAAATTTTCTAGTTAGAAAAATATTACAAACAAACTATTGGTAAATTTCCCATACAGAAATATGACAATTAAAATTTTCCTAAAATTGCTAGTATTATGTGTATAAAATCATTGATTTCAGCTATTATCCTTATTTTTGACATTATTTTAAACATTTTATACATTTCATTAGGTTCAAATAATGAAAAATCTGTATCAAAATCATGAATTTTTATCTTTCTATAAAATTTATATTTAAATGTACTCTCATGCTAAAAGAAATTGCATGCATCGCATAGATTTCTATACTAGTTTAGTTATTATCTAAACAAAAAAACATTTATATTGGTTTTTGTTTTTTGGCCCAATCCAAATAAATTGTAATTAAATTTTCAAATAAAACTTAAATCTAAATTGCAAACAAATTAGAAAATTAATATAGTAAATAAAAGTAAAAATCATATTACAAAAGTGAGGTTTTAATAAATTGGATTTGATTTATTGAATGAAGATTTGGTTTTGCTATAAGACTTGTCTAAGTTTTTGCTGAGACGCCTAATTCTTCACATTTGCACTCTAAAATGCATTGAATTAACTCAACTAGTAGTTTAGCTTAATTTAAAAAATAAGCTCTTATTTTAATTCGATTTGGCATTTAGATGTTCAATTTGTAGTAGGCTCAAACTCGATAAAAATTAAAATGTTTTGGGTTTTTTTTTCCAATTCAAATTCAAACTCAAATCAGTTTTCTTGGTCAGTTTGAATTGGTTAGGTTTGCAATTTTATCTGAGTAACTTCACCTTTATTTACCATTGTTTGATGTAGGAAGTAAATTACCACCATAAATTTAAATTCCTAGACATTTATACACTTTTTTAAAGATTTCTTTTGTGCAATACGAAGAGAATTCCATTATTATAGGAATTCTAATTAACCTACGGTGGATATGATAAGTGTAATTAGTTAAAATATTTTTGCCAAATCGTCATGTTTTTTGAGGTAGCTATTTGGAATTTATTATTGTTGAATTTCCTGCACACGTAATGAAGAACAAACATTTGAATAACTTTTTTACCCATATGAACAGAACTATATAAAAAGGTTATTTTCTCTGTGTTTTATATAGAGATTCTCTAACCTACCTCTCAATAAAAAAAAAAAGACTATTAAGCAATGTATACATTGGCTACATACTCAAAGGTCCAACAAAAACGACACCTTTATAATGTTACTCTTTTAGTCCCACAAAATTTGCTTTACTTTTCTCTTTAGTCTCACAAAATTTGCTCTACTTTTCTTTTTAGTCTGTTTCGCCAAATTTATCTCATTTTTATTTTTGACCATGATCCATATTTTTTCTTTAGTTTTTATCCGCTAATTAAATTTACCTTTTCAACACATCCTTATATTTCACCCACTAACCATAATATTTAATTTTTTTTCCGCCTTTTATTGATATACCTATGTGGCAAATTGGTGTCACATACAAATTATCACTTTTGTAGAAAATGAAAAAAAAATGGTGGAAAAATAACTAACACTATGGACTTGTAGCTAAGGAGTGCTTTCACAAATGAAGTCTAATCTAACAAAGATACAAAAAAAGACAAGAATCAAATTTCAATACCCAGTAAAAATTAAAAAAAAAAAAAAGACAAAGAATTTCATTATTTACGTTGTCTCCAAGTTAATAAAAATTCAACAATAAGGCCAATACTAGAAATAAGCTTTATACAAGCGTGCATGTTGCTGATCTTCTGACATAATAAATGTAACATTACTTGTAACATCATTTACCTCATTTTGATCATCCAATCTCAACAATTGAGTACCAAAAAGGGACTACAACCATATGGTTTTGTTAAAAGAGAATGTTATCCTATATTCACAAATTCTTAATTGTTGAGCTGATTTTAACGAATAGAATAGGAAGAAACCGAACTAATTAGGAATTCTAAAGGTAGTGAAATAAAAGTATAATAATGCGCTCAAGTGAACTAAATAAAGTCGAGTTTTACTGAACTAAATTGAATCAAATTGTTATAATTAGAAAAAATCCTAAAATTCACAATAGTACTTGATAATTATTGCCTGTGTCTATTATAGTACTCGTAGACAAGCACGTACACGTATGTGTGTTATGCATGCACCGGGATGGGAGCAAGCGAGTGAAGGGGCACGCGTGTTGTGTATACATCAGACTGGAATTAAATGTGCAGCGGCATGTGAAGGGGGTATGTGTTTGTGCAGGCACCAAACTAGGAGCAAGTATGTTGGCGAATATGTGTTGTGTGTGCACAAGACTGGGAGCCATCTCGCTTATGCACCCAGTCTTGCGTGTGCAAAAATTCTACTGTCAAATACAAGCTACGCATGGTATTTTCACCGATATAACTTAAAAATCATACATGCCTGAATCTAAAATGCATCAATGCGGGCTAAGAAGATCACCTGTTGGGCTGTTTCGAGGGTTACAACTCACAAGTCACAACTCATTCAATCAGCCAAAGAAGATTAACATGTGCCAAAACCCAAAGTATTGAGGACTTTAAGTTCTCTTAACATGGATAACATAAAAAAGCACCACTTGCCAACCATCATACCAAGACAGCATCCCATACAGGCCATACTATTTCTAATTACTACTTCATAGTTCATACTACATTGCAAGTGGAACAAGCTTATGCACAAACTTGTTAAATGAACTGTACATCTGCACTACACATTGTAGTGATCCGATGCCTACTAAGGTAAGCTACTCATAACAAATTTGTACTTTAAAATTCCACACAACAATTAGGCTGGAATACATAAAATCAAAATTATGTCTAATTTTTTTCACAAGAAATAAGGTAAATTATTGATTGCAATCAACACAATTTGTAAAATATGTTGTCAGAATAAAATAGAAAAATAATTTTTCAATCATAGATACTATAAATTAGATCAATAGTTTTTAACAAATTTTATACTCCAGACACATAATAGAAGAAATAAAACTGTTGTAATCTTAAATTACATTTTATGTCATTTAATATTTACTTAGGTTTAAAATTAAATGTAATAAACTATTTTTAGATTCTTGTCATTTCTACTTTAAAATATATAATGCAAAGTTGAGCTATTATTTTCTAAATTTTTAACACTATATACATACATAGAAGAAATTTAACTAAATTTAAGTTTGAAAGATTTATAACTTACATTTTCTGTCTTTATTGATATAATTTACATTTTTTGCTAAATAATACTATGAGTTATTAGTGCTTTGTTGAGTTTGGCTTCTAGAATGCTAATTTTACATGCCATAAATAAACGTCCTTTTGGTAGACATCAATGAAATCACATTTCCATATCTTGTCCTTATGACTCCCAATGCACAAATTAAACTTCTTCAAATATCATGATAAATTTATCTTTAGAAGGGTTTTGAGAAGCTTATTAGAGTTTAGACTAATACACATCACCTTGTTACTTATAATCTTGAAATTAGTCCTCAGGATTCAAGAGTAACTTTTAAAATGGGACGCACCAGGGAATGGAATGTTTTCCTTGTGTACTCATAAAGTTAACAAATCAACTGTACAACTGACTAGCAAATGTACACAGAAATTTTAGTACCAAAACAAAATGCAAACATTGGATAAATATTGAATAGCGAGGAAAGGAGGGTTTACAATTTACATACAGCATGATCAGTCCTCGTCCTCATCATCATTGTCTTCAGATAAAGCAGCGTCGTCTCCGATACCCACAAGCAGCTTATCAACATCCTCTCCGAGTTCCAGCAGCCTTGCGGTAAGTCTCTCCACTTTGCTCTGCTCTTGTCCCAAGCAAACAAGCAAATCATTTAGCTCTGCCTCACTTTCCTTCTCCACTTCCTCTCTTACTTCTGCTTTGATTGCCTCAATATCTGGAAAAGGTGTCGTATCCCCGCTGTTCAATAAAATAACATCTATCTCAAGTTGAGAGTTAGCCTGCTCAAGACTGTAGTATGCATCAGATAAGCTCTTCAATTCAGATTCCATCTTACTGGCCAAATTACGGTACAGGGTAACATCATTTTCGAGTTTTTCCTTCTCGTTCTTCAATATCTCAAGCCGTTGAGATGATTCTCGAAGTTCTCTGCGGAATGTCTCAACCTGGAATCTCTCAGAGGGCCCATTATTGTTTTGTTCAGGCCTGGCACCTGTCTTTGTTAGGTCTTCAGTTAGGATTGCATTGCGGCCAAGGAGATCCTTTAGATGACAGAAAATAAAGATCCATAAGTCCCCAAATCATCATATTTACAATAGCCCCAAATAAAAGTAGGAATCACTGCTCCATGAAATTTTAAGAGTATATGCTACAGCCGACCCATATAGTTGGGGTTGACGCTCACACCTAGTTGTACACCAAACTGGCAATTCCATAATCAAATAAAACCTTTGTCTAGTTCCAGCAACATGATTAGAGAATAACCATTATTGAAAAGTTCAAACACAATACTCAACATCCATGAACCTTATAACAGAAGGCGCAGCACAAACCAACCACATAAATTACAGGCAATAATAGTTTAATGTCTTAATTATGGCTTAAAAATGCAGACGCAAAACCTTTTATTGTGTAAGGCAGCAAGCCAATTTGATATCAATAAAAACTAACAAGATCAATCACTACACCCCCTCTCTCTCCCCACAAAAAAAAAAAATAATAAAAATAAAAAAAATAAAAAAAATTCACTTATGAAAAAGGAGATAACAATTTACCTGGATTTCAGAGCACTGTTTCTCCACAAAAGACTTCAGACGGTTGATGTAATTCCCATCACTTTCTCCATTTCTTCGTTCGAGCTCAGCAGGAACAACTGCCACCTTCGCTTTCGGATTGCTATAAATCTCTACAAATCTCTCTCTTATGTTATTCTCTAGGACACCAACAATGGCAAAAAAGCCATCATCAAAAAAAGATGCCAGAATTGGATGATCTGCATCCCTTCTATCTTTCATACTAGCATCATTTTCTTCCTCTTCAGTGTCTCCCATACTAGCAGCATTAGATCTAGTCAAAGGTTTTTGATGTTCAGAAGGCTTCTTGGAGGAGAAAGGAAAGGTCTTATACATCTCATCAAACTTCAGGAAGTAAGAGGTAAGGCCAGCCTTTTGACTGATTGCATCAACTATACCAAATGCATCCTTACCACTTTCAATGCATTTATTATAAAGAACACATTCTCCCAAAAGAACAGCAGCTAGGCCCCGAATGCATACTGTTGTAGATTGATTTGAGAGTAGCTCAAGAATGTAAGTGAGGTGAGGCCGAGCATCAAGAAAACATTCCACAGCACTAGGGCAATCAACTAGCCATATGATCAGAAGCTTTAGAATCATTTCTTGAACATAGAGATTTTCTTTCCCATTTGCCTTTCCATCTTTATTATCCATGGAAGCAACAGCCAAATACTTCACCATGCGGTGCAGGAGTGGCTCGGTGGTCCTCATTGACTGCATTGTTGCCCCTAGCTCAATTTTTAAAGCCTGCACTAATGCAAATTGTTGGATAATTAGATTCACAATAATGTGTAAAAACTAAATGAAAATGGTATAAAGCTATTGTATGTGAAAGAATGTGAACTGGAAAAGGCAAGTAAGAAGTTGTGAACTTCAAGCCAGAACATTAGCTTCGAAGTTGTTAGATCGAAAAAAATAAGGAAGTAAACCTACACTCCTTGATCACAGAATTTCCTCGATATCGAGGATGATGAAAACCGGAAAAGGCAAATAAGAAATGGGGAACTTCTAGCCAGAGCATAAGTTTCAAAGATGATGAGTCGAACAAATTAGGGAGGTACTGAATCACAGAAATTCTCAATATCCAGTATGTTTGCGACGCACCTCATAAAAAAGGGGTATCAAGTGTCAACAATAGAGCAAAGTTCTAAAGAACAGACCTAGCAATAAAGAATAGACCTCCATGTCTCTTGTGTGCCAGCTGTTTTTTGGTAAATTTAGAGGTGGAGAATTAGGTCATCATGTAGCATTTGCGTAATGCTTTTTTGGTCCCACCTCTCAAGTCTACTAACAATACAAGGTATGTTAAGTGTCTGAGCATCATAAGGATATGATCATGCAACCAGAAGTTGGTGCAATTCATGTTAAGAATCCCAATCCTTGAACAAGGTCATTCCATTACCCCAAGTACCAATGTTATTAAGTGACTATAACCTAGCCGGTTAGAACAGATCGGATGTATGCAAACTTACCCTAGTAAAAAAAAACAAAGATTTTGTTCTTGATTGACCTTTGACAGAAAGTAAATAATAGTACTTCGATAGTCAGAATGTCTGATTCAGAAATACAGAGACCACATATGTTTAGGCAGAGGCTTGGACAATATCAGTGTGTATTGTGTATACAATCAGCATGGACAACAGAAAAAGGTTCCTGGAACTCCTGATAGCTGTTTGGACCACTTCATCATTTTATTGCAGCATGGTGCTAAGACCTGTGCAAATTATTGATAACAAAATATGGTAGAGGAGAAGAGAATAACTGCGTTAATAGAAAAGGCTTAAGGATGATTAAAATGAGCTGTTTTTCGAGACAACAGGGGACTCCTTACCTCAAAGGTAGACTTACAATATTATCACTCATGATATCATCATTTATTACATCCATATATATATAGCTTAGATTTTCCCTCCCTTACAAAATACTGACTCATTCCCTCCCCTAGAATATTCCATAGTTTGTTATAGACTGCAGATTGTACTTGCTTGACACGTCATCATTCTGTTATAACATATATTTTGGAGCTGCTGCTGAAGGTGCTGCTTGCCTCTTCTGACTTGGAGCTGCTGTTTGCCTTCTCTGATAAGTGATCCAGCCTTTCGCTGTATGGAAAGGTATAGCACATGGATCATATTCCTACAGAGATTCTTGAACGATACAAATTCTGGCAGTTATCATCAAGCTACCAACCTGATAGACGCTCTTGTGCTTCCAAAATGAATGCAGAAATAAGGAGAGGCATAAAGAGGAAATATATAGGTGGTTACAAGAAGATGACAAGCAAAACAACCTGAAATATCAGGGACTTGCCTCTTCCAATTCAAATGAATGTAGAAACAGGGAGAGGTAGCAAGGAGTTGTTTATACTTTATAGGTAATTACAAGAATGACAAGAAACTAATATATCAGCAGCACTAAATCCTTTTGTCCTGACTTTTTTTTTTATAGATCTAAACTCAAGCATGCCCAAGAGCAATAAAAGACTAAGTTTCTAGTCTTAAAGATTCACTTTACTCCTTTTAGAGCCTGCTAATACATACCCGCTGTTTCTTTAAACTATTAAGATCATATCTACTCATGATCTCTAATTGCCAAATAGATTGAGGTTTAAGGCTAAACAGTCAAGTCGTAGATGTTTTCAGTTCAGATTTTAGACACCAAACTTCCAAATGCCAGATCTTCTATTGTAGGCTTGCAGGTACACTCAACCAAATATATCATCTTTCACTATTCCAGTCATGACCATAGAAAATCTCTCATAAAACTTCTCTATTTAATGGATTGTCATTAGAGAGGATAATTCCACATATTGCAATTTGTGAAAACTTTCCATTTTTAAAGCCTAAAATGAAGAACCAGAACTGTCCACACACATATTGAAGTATTGAGACTCTTAAGTGTTGAATACCCCAAACAAGGAAGCTTATTGGAGCTAAAAACATTTGCCCTCGAACATTTATATTTGTCATATGTAATTTGGAATAGTATATGCTATGAACAGTGGCACTGTAAGAATTATATACTTCTCTAGAAGCTTCATCATTCTCATAGGAATATTGGCTGCCTCGCTGTTTCTTTGTCCACGCCATGTTACAAACTTACAAACTACTCCAGTCTCCGGCTATCCGAACTTTGAAATTTTCACGGCCATAAAAATCAAGTTGAAAAGCAATTTACATCAACTTCCAAGGAACAAAAAGTTATAGTTTAATTCTTTAGAATATTGAGAACCGCAAGTGGTGCAACCATTTGACCTCCACAAACCTTGTTTTGGCAGAGGTCGGCGAAAACTAAGAATGAGCAAAGATACAAAAACTAACAGGTCAAAAGGAGAAGCCCATTATAATCCATTGCTCAATAATTTTGCATGCAAGATTACCATAATTGCAATTCTACTTAGAATAGAAAGGGACTCTCAAATCGATCACCATATTGAATCGTAAATTGATAATATAAGTTATTGATAGCACTATTGGCAGGAGTATATATGATATAAATTTGTAAAGTTCTATACTACTACATAGAAGCATACAAATTCTTAAATCAAATTGTATGATCATATTTGAATTGCGAAATTAAATGATTTCATGGTGTGATCGCAATTCTAAGAACCATGTTTGCATAGTAACCAATTATTTCTTCATTAGCAAAATTGTCCATAGTAGGACCAATTTTATCTTTGTCTTCACAAAACATGATATTCTACAACCAATGTGTCTTTTAGTTGTATGAGACCGTCTCACTATGAGACGGGCCCATACAATCAACCAATTTCTGCAATTGATCATTCTAAGATTGTATTTAAGGTTATAAGTGATCACTTTAGAGTTATAATTGGTCAGCTACATGAATGGTCGATCACAAAGATTCTTCTTTTCCAATCATTTCGATTTTATACCATTCAACTTGCAAGTCAAAATCTTTCATCTTCTTTTCCACTCTTGCTCTCCAGGTCATCAATAGTCTTCCTCACTCTCTTTTTAAATCCTTCATATTTCGGCTTTCTATCTTCTTTTTTGATTCAATGATATCCGTGTTTGGACATGCTCAAACCATCATGAACGATATTTTCTTTCATTTTTCCCTCAATATTTGCTACTTCTAAACCTTTTCTTATAACCTCTTCATTGTATTACATCCGTAAGTGTTTGAGCTCATCATCTAACATCAAAACATTGTTTTGCACATGTTGCCGCCACAACGACAGAAATCACGTTTTTCGTTGTTATAAAAAACTATCATAAACTCTTTCTTATGATTTTTTTTTACAAAAAACTATTATAAATGAAAATAAAAGAGGAAAAGAAAAGACTTGGTGTTTGTTTAATTGAAGAAAGGAATGGAAAAGAAAGAAAGAAAGATGAGGGAGAAGACTGGTATTTGTTTGGTTGAAAACGCTAATGAAAAGGAAATGACA
Source organism: Amaranthus tricolor (assembly GCF_026212465.1). Lineage (NCBI taxonomy): Eukaryota > Viridiplantae > Streptophyta > Magnoliopsida > Caryophyllales > Amaranthaceae > Amaranthus > Amaranthus tricolor. The sequence goes on along the minus strand of NC_080060.1, from coordinate 8,347,464 downwards.
GGAACGTACATGCAATGTACCATGTCAACCAAATGGGCCCCAAATTTTGCCACATTAGCCATAATTTTTCAATGATAATTTGACCTGCACAGCACGGCGGATCTAACGATGCTAGAGTTCATACACTGCCATTAGCAAGAATTAGCATTTCACTTGTCTTTTTTTTTTTTTTTTAGTTATCACTGACATCATTTTTTTCTAGATCCGTCACTGCTACACGGGGTGTGGGTATGGGAAGGGGTAGGGGGTTCTGATTTTTTTTTATAAAAATGTTATAAATGGAAATCAAAGAAGAGAAAAAGAAAAAATTTGGTGTTTGTTTAATTAAAGAAAGCAATGGAAAAGAAATGTGAGGAAAGAAAGATGAGGGAAGAGATTGGTATTTGCAATGTGCAATGTCAACCAAATGAGCCCTAACTTTTGCCACATTTAGCAATAATTTTGCCACAATAATATTTTAAATTGTGGCTCAAGTCAAGAAAAGGTCAAGTTTCAGTCAAAGAATACCATAGCAAAGTTTGCCCCAATGTTTGTAATTCTAAAAAGTATGCCAAAAAGTCACGTGCCAAAATTGTTGTGAGCAATTTTTAAAATTTTTCATCCACACCTGACATTGATGTAAATAGAAAGAAGTTTACCAACAAAAAATGACACTGCTGTAAAATGACACTACAACAGAAAACTTTAAATTCTACGCTTAACGAATGAGGTCGGACAACTTCTCAATGTAATTAGAATAGAGAAAGGAAAAGAAAACAAGATATTTCACCTTCTCTTTGCACTGGATATTGTCCTTCAACAGATGAGATAAAACGCTAGCAGCTCGTGCACAGATCTGCACCATATACAATAAAATTATATTAACACACTTAATAAAGTTACAGATCAATTAAAATCAAAAATTGCCAAATGAAGCATGGTACAAGTGCAAAACATATAAATGAAAAGAAACATAATTAAATCGAAAAATTGTGCTCTATCTTATTCTTACTTTACTTCATAGAAAAGGAAGGGTCCACTACAAATATTTCCTTTAAGATAGTACAACAAGATAAGAGAACAAATAATATCTTGGGTTGACAACACCACCACCAAATACCCTACCAGGCTACACGTTGCCAAAATGTTAACCATTGCTGTCCAGATTCAATATAAAAACACAATGTCACCCACTCATGGAATAAAAAGTCCCCCGTTACGTTACGCAACCCCCGTTATATAACCTGTTTGAAAGTTGTCGCGCCGTTAAATCCCGTTATATAACGGTGCATGAAATTTCACGGTCAAAAAGCTGCGTTGACCGTTACGTAACGTCTAACGCCCATTATTTTACCGTTATAACGATATTTCACCGTTACAACGTTATTTGTCTTGCCATTAAAATTTCATTAATACCCATTAACTTTAATTATTACAATCACTTAAATTATAGTTACTCATAGTTTTATTTGATAAATAAAATAAATAACTAATATCTAATAAGTTAATTAATTATACACTAAAAGAATGTTAAATATTGCAATTATCATAGCTAGTTGCATATTATTGCATAATAATTGTAGTTCAACAAAAAAAATGCAATTATAAGTTCAAAACTCTGTGAATTTTGTTCAAAAATCATCGGCCGCCATTCGCGTTATTTTTCCATTTTAACCGTTTTCCGCAACACCGCGACCGTTTCCGCAAACGCATCCGCGACTGATATTTTTTCCATGCACCCACTAGCATAGGTTTGCAAATTGCAACAAGAATGATCACTATTTTGATGAAAAACGTGCACTTTTATTCTGTTATGTTAACAGATTGATCATTGATGTATGATTCATAAATAAATGATACATTCATAAACATACAACAACACTTACCTCAAGATCTCCATCACTTTCACTCACCGTCAGACCATAAAGCAGCATACTGCAAAAAAAAGTTTCCAAAATGACTCCAAACTTCATCAAACAGTAATGCAGGGAAAGCGAATGAAATACCCTTAACTAAGTAACCAAGAGACAATTAAAGCCCGCAGGGCGTTAGAAAGAACCTTCCAAATGACATGTTTACATCATCTTCCAAAGGTGCATGAGTCATTAACTGCGGAAGGGGTGTCAACGAGGATGCCAACAGTTTTTGACCATCTGGATTTTTCTGTTTCAAGCAAGATAAAATTAGAAGAATGTTGAGCCATCAGTGTTCTCCAAACGCAGGCCCAAAAGACTTATTCAAATGATCCTTTGAATTGTAATGGTTCCATGTAGCACCACAAGTCTACAGCTAATAATCATTTTTTTCCACGGTTGATTTTTATTCTACAGGCTCCCTACCTCACAGAAGTTCTTGAATACATAATCAGCATAGACAAACTCTTCCATGCTAGAAGTTCGCAAAATTATTCGAAGAATAGAATTTAGAGCCGGTTCAACTTGTGGCTCCTCTCCAAGGACTTTAGTTGCAAGCTCATCAATGTTCTTTGGGTGTTGATCAATTAAATCACCAATGCAACGTAATGCCTGAAATGGACTAACAACACTATTGTGAGAAACAGAGGAAAAAAATCTATTTAAGGCAATGTAATGGGTTACAAGAGTAAGACCCAGTTGGAAGTGATACGACCAATAGAAAATCAGAAGAATATCATACCGCACAACGAACAGCAATAGGGGCCCACTGGCTCTCAACTCCTAGCATAAAAAGATAATCTAATACCTTTCTCTGCAGTGAATGAGTATAAAATATGTGATAGGTTTCAATAAAGATAAAATGGAATAAAAGTACCAAATATTAAGGGTTCAACAAACCTGAACTAACACTGTTTTGTTCGTCATACTATTAGTATCTTTTCCTTTTTCAACTTGAGGACCACAAGCAATTAGCAGATTAACAGTCTCCAACGTACTGAGCAGATTGATCGTCTACTGGTGTGATGGTGTTTTCAAGAGATTATAAAAAACCAGTGAGTCATTCAGATCATAGTTACTAACAACAAATGGATATTTTGGGTTCCATAAGTTTCCAACCTTTTGCTGAGTAAAGCTATAAGAGACTCCTCGAAGTTTCAAAAGTGATATAACAGAATCGAATCCCACTGTCTCCCTCAATAGAGTCTAAAACATATATTACATTGTTAGCAACATAATATACCACATCATTTAAAAAAAATCAAAAAAATTTACCTGATTAGAGGTATTGTTACGTAAAATATTATTCAACAAAACAAGGCAATCCTGCAAAGCAATAAAAGTAAACAAATACTTTTAAGAACTTCAAAGTTTTCGGGCCTTGACTCCAAAACTTAAGAAAAAAGGAGTCAGTGTGAATAAATTTTCGAAAGATGCTTTGATAAATAGCACCAGAACAGGAAATGTTATCTTCTATTCTAAACTTAGCTAAGAACTTCAGTAAATAGATAAAACAAGCTTCAACATGAGATAAAACTGTGTAATTTATGCCCATAACATGAGATAAAACTGTGTAATTTATGCCCATTCGGAATAACTATATGGGAGTTTTATTCAAGTTGCTTATTTAGCGTGACATATATATAGCACAAGTGGAGTTGCGCATTCATTTTTAGTTTTTACATTTGGAGCATAATTTAGAGTTTCATCTACTCTACAATTACACTCATTTCTTACTATCAACCGACATATTCTTTATCTCAAAAGAATTTTAGAAATGCTTTCTAAAAACTGAAAATTGCATGTCAAGTATCAAAGTCACCACTGACCTGAACAACAACTCCACCATCTGAACCACCTTCTTCTTTCATAACAGTAAAAATCTTCTCAAAAGCCCCTTCAAACACTACAATTTTTTGAATTTCCTATATAAAAGAAGCAGCAGCGAGTGAAAATCATGCATGCTAACTTCTCAGGTAAAATAACCAATGCAGAATTCCAACCTCGGCCTCACGAGTCAAGTAAGTAAGAAGTAGCAGGGCTTCATTGCGTATGACCTAAGAGAAAAACCATACAGAAAATTTTAGACCCAAAAGAATATCAAGGGAAATGGAAAAATACAAAGGTAGAACAAGAGAAAAAAGCAGAACGGATATAGAATAGAAGACAATTGTTCCATAAAATATAGAAGCCCATGTATACATATTACATAAATTTAAATCAAATCTTTGTATGAAGTATGAACAGCTAAAAGTGAAGGTTATTAACCAAGAATGTTCTCACCTCACGGTCCATCAGCATGTCCATCAGTCGAGTTATACCACGAGGAATAGCCAAAATTGACTCTTGTAACCTAGAAAAAAAGGCATGTGCTTAACATAACTTTGCCAATAACATCATAGAAAGGGATAATAGATTGACAAACACCTGCTTGGTGAATTTGTGACAAGGGCAGTCAAAACTTGGAGTGTATAATATCGTACATAGAAGTCATCCTCTTCCTAAAGGCAAAAGTAAAATTTGTACATTCAAATTTCAACAAGCAAAACCTTCGTAAATCAATCGTTCTGTCCCCTGTAGTTTGCCCCAAGACATCCAATATCTCTCCTATGAGATAAGGAATTTGGCAAAATTCTGTGGGACGAAGTGATTATAAGAGTAAGATAATAGAACACTTCAGCATTTCTTACCAACAAACTGAGTAGTAGAGATATATTGTCTACTTCCCTTGATAGTAAATCAGCATTCATCTTTGATGCCTCCAATCCAACATCTGCCACTTTAGCATGATTAAGTGGAGTCAGAGAACTAACAAGGGTTTCTACAGCACCCCGAATCTGCAAGTATCCAGAACAATATTTTAGGGACACATCAATCCAGAGATAGAATTTAGGGTATGAAGTAGAAAACACTGCAAGTACCCATATGGCAAAAAATATTATGCAAAACAATTCTACATAGAAGCACAGTACATTACAGAAAACATTGAGGAAATGAACAATGCTAGTGTGCTGGCCTATGCCAATAAAACCCGAATGCCGCTCCAGATCAGGAAATTAAATGAATAAAGTTTTTGTAAACTGTAACACATGCTCAACAGATACCCATCATATCAAAGTGTAAGAAAATAAACCTCAAGGTTAACTTCAGGGTAGATTTTTCTACTAGTCCTAGGCAACTCTCATAACAAACTTTACACTAGTACATCATGATTGAAATTCATGCAAGAGAAACACCAGAACCAACATTATAGAATCAAATGTCAATCTTTATGATACAAAACTTCAAATTCAGAGTCTTTAGAATTCCTTAGAAAAAGTAAGTTAATACCAATCAAATGTCAATCTCGTGCCATTTCTGTTAGCATGGAAGCTAAGCTTTAAGAAAGGACATTGTGTACCAAGCTTTTAATCCCTCCACTCACCATGAGTTTCCCCATATGGAAATAATAGTTTTCCCTTTGAGTTTGCTCCTATACCTATTGTAGAGGCTTGCCCTAAAAATTTCTTCTCTTATCTCTCTCCTCCCACGCACTTTGTCCCACCAAAATGCATTTACCCCTTAAAAAGTTGAATTTTTCCCTATGGACTACGCGACAAACTCATAGGGACCGAGGAGTAAAATTTAACAGTCAAAGAGAGCATAATGCAGAACCTTCAACTAGAAAATATATCCGATTTCTCGCGAACAGAATCTAGAAACAGTATTTAGCAATCTTAATTGACTAATTCATTTCTGAGGTAACAGCCATGGTCAAAATTCCCTTACAAATTACAATATAACACCTGACATTGTTTAATCTCCCCAGTGCTCATTACTTCAGTTTCTTTCTTTTCAAAAAGAAACAAAATTAGATATGACTAAATCCTCTGCACAAATGCACAAGGTGTCAAATTGCTTGTTTCCTTAGACATTTCGTGATCACGTGATAATCAAGTAGAGCAGTATCAGACACATCATAAAATATTGGTTGACCCAAAATCTAAAAGTGAAGAGCTCAAACCATTTCCACGTCATCTCGCTCCTCCTTTAACACAGTCAATATTACTGGAATGCCTGGGAATCCAAAAGGTGAAAGGAGAGATAATTCAATGAACAGTTTAATAGATTTGTAGTCCAAGAAATGCATAATGTTAAATTCTTAAGCAATCAGATTAAGCATGACAAAAACATTAACCTGCTACTCCAAAAGCTAGTTGGGCAGCATTATTTTCTGCAACAACAGATTGAAGTTCAACCATTGCCATCCTTCTATCCTCGGACTTTGTACCATTATTAATCCGATCAAGCAGGCGCTCAACATAACTATTCAATAACATACAATCAGTAATTCAGCATATACAGATACCAATATTGAAGAAGATCGTCAACATGGAAATTGAAAACATTACTACATGGAAAACGATATTAGTCCTACTCCTTCTGTGCTCGCAGATTCAGGAGAGCAACTTTTAACTTTTAATGTTTCCCTCATAACTCTAGACTCCATTAGGTGTCAACTCCAAAACTGCACTTCAACTATTCCAACCTAATTACCTCTTCTCTCCTTAGTACCGCGTTTTCAATTAGCTTTGAGATTAATTAATGATAGAATGGCTGGTATACTTTTCGTAACTCCGCATGTGAGTGCTCGGCACTCATCACCTCACGGAAAAAAGAAGAGGATGAACGGTAGGTTTGTGATAACCAACTCAGTAAAACCCAGTCTCATCTCATGATCATAAACTAAAAATCAATTCTCATGAAGGCGTATAGGCCTACGTGCAATGGATATTATGCAAAGGTTGCTAGGTCATCACTCAAGGGGATGCGCTACATTGCTCGAGTGTGGTGTCAAATAAACAAGGGCACATAGGTTTTGAACATAAGAAGCTAAGGAAACGAGAGTACTAATTTTATATTGAGATCTCAGAACATTGATATTTGATAGCTTGAAGGGGTAGACACTTAGATTTTAGAGTTAGTAGACATCATGGAAATGAGAAAGATTAATATTTTATGTTTACAAGAAACAAAATGGATTATAGATAAGGCCAAAACAATAGTAATACAAAGCTAGGAATATAAATTATGGTGTGAAAAAATACAAAAAGGAGTTGGTGTAATTAGATTGGATGAAAGAACAGCTAAGGATGTAGTTGAGGTGTGATCATATGAGTGAAGATTGTATATGAAAAAGAGATTTTGCACGTCATAAGTTCCTATGCATTGCAAGTAGGGATTGAGAAATCAATCAAAAGAAAATTTTAGGAGGATTCCAGATTATATGGTGCAATATATACCATAAATCGAGAAGTTATATATTGGTAGGATTTGAATGGGAATTGGGCACGAAAGGCAACTTGCATCGGTTACGAAAGTGCCTATGATTTTAATTTTCATATGATTTGTTGGTTGCTAACATACGGTTAAAGAAGATAGATAATATGACTTTTATAACGAGAGTAAACACAATTCGAATCGACTACTTTTTGATAAGGAGAATAGATGGAGGTAGTTGCTTAAACTGTAAGGTTATTGCAGAAAGTGTGTGGCCACCCAACACAAACGTTTTGTTTGGATGTTCCTTTACAAGAAAGACCAAAGGGAAAAATCCAAAAAGGAACGAAGGATTGATTATGAAGATTGAAAGAGGATATTGTTAAAGTTTTTGTCAAGAAAGTTGTTAGAGAAGTTGAATGGGAGATGGAATGGCATGCGAAGGCTACCATGACAAAGCTATAACCCATGAAATTAAGTGACTGGAAAAAATAGAGAGCGACTACTACGATATTATTTGATCGAAGTGTGCCCTTAAAGCTAAAGAGCAAATTTTATCGGAGAGTCATTTGATCAAGGCTACTATACGGATCAACATGTTAAGATTTTAGAAAAGATCATAGTAAAAAGATGAAAAGCAGCTAAAACGTAAAATTCTTAGATAGATAAGCGAACATACTTTGTAGGATGAAACTCCAAACGAAGATATGACAAAGGGTTAAGGAATGACAAATACTGAAGAAAAGTTAAAGGTAATGTTTAAGATAATTTGGAGAGGTACAATGACATGGTATTAGTGAAGTGGTAAGGAAAATAAACGGTTGGAATTTAGGGGACTTGAATAGAGAAAGATGGCTTGGAAGGTAAGATTGGAAAAGAATATGATAAATTTGAATTTACATATTGAGATAGTACTTAGTAGAAAATCAAAATGAATTAAGAACATAAAAAAATCATATCCATGGCCAATAAAACTGATTTATTGGTTTTGTTTCAAAAACATAAAAAAATAAAAAAATAAAAACTCATTCATTGGTTGTTAAGATTTTGAAATTATGATTCATTTACTTGAACCCAATATTTTGAAATTATGGCTTTGGCATTGTTGTTGTGGTTGGTAGAGGTGTCATAAGTGCTTGGTACTTGGAAAAAAAGGATGATGAAAGAAAGACAATTTGGGATGAGGTAACAGACTCACTATGCACAAATTACAATAAAGATAATACGTACACTTATCCAAAGCTTCTGCGGAAATATAAACTATGCACATCAAACACAGTAAAATTCACCCTCAAAGAAATCAAACATCAACACAATTTATCATCAATTAAAAGATGCTGCTAACTAAATAATATTGTGAGTTCTTAAAACACTATAAGAACCACAAAGTGTAGCTAAGGGGTAGTTGGCAAATGGTTGTTAGATGTTGACTTTTCTAATTGACTTTTCTTATGGTTCAAACGATATTTAGGCGTTATGATAACCACATCACTCTCGTTACCGCATCAACATTCCGTTACCGTGATCGCGACCCTTACCGCATTTTTACAGTATAAATGGAATGGGTTTGAAGCCATTACAAGGTTATGAAACATTGTCCTACATCGGTTATATGAGCATGTAATGTGTGATTTATATAGTAAATGGGCCTTCTAACTTCTAGGCTAGTCTTTTGGGTGAGATCTCATGTTTATTCTATTACACCACATTCTCTGTTACACATGTGTTGCGTATTTATTTATCACCGCATTAAATCACACACTAGCACAATTAGTCTAAATAGCTCCAAACATGTGTGCAACTAAGGGTGTGAAAATAGTCGTCATGTACGCTAATTATAACCCGATTCCTACAACTCATATCCTTTTTTAAAATTTTTTTTTTTACAGCACGCAAACTACTAGGCAACATAACGCACCACAAGATTAAGCTAATAAGCAACATAATAAGGATCAAATTTTCTTTCTCTTTTTTAAAATCACTTGTTACAATAAAGAGAAAGATTTGAATTCCCTTTTTTTAGTTAGATGAACCTCCAAATGCATTCAATTTAGTTTCAAAAAACCTTTTGTTTTCATAATAACTAGTTCATAGTTAAATAAGCAAAATAAACATTATATTGAGAAGAAAGAAGGTAAGTTATCATAACGTAGACACAAAACCACAAACCTGTCTTCATTTGATGTAGCGTTATCATTTCCAAAAACACGACCAACAACTCCCTGTTTAAACAGTCACAAATTTATAAGTCCCTATTGTTGTCGAATAATAGATTAAGAACGCAAATTAAATTACAGTTATATCAATGTGTACATGCTTAATGAAGGACACACATAACGTCCAACTGAAAATAAAATTGTTACAAAAATGTACCAAAACACCTTAAACTACTCAAAATGTTGACATAAATCCACTCATTCAATAATATTAACAAATAAGAAGGGAAATAAGGACAATACAACTCAAAACTGATTTTTTTTAAGTTGTAAAACTATAGTGAAAGAGAAATAAACCTTGTAGCCGGATACAAAATCCATCTTGCTTAGCTTGCCAACTTGACCACCTACATAAACCTGCAAACATCGATAATCATATCAAAATAAAGGAAAGTATCTCCTTTGAGACCAAAACGTTGACCTTTTTGTATATTGCTCAAGGGTTTAACATTAGACTCATCAATATGTACAAACATGAGTAGTAAATCCCTAAAGTTGTTTTTGTTAAAATTGGATTGGTTTGAAATGATGGACGTCAACTGTAGCTAAATTAGGGTTGATAGGCAAGTAAAATTGCACAGATTTGCACTGCATCCACCCCAGTTGGGGCGAATATGTGTATGAATTTGGTAGGTAGTGTATGAAAAGTCCTACCCGCCATGGATAATAGGTAGGTGGTCGGTATGAGGTCTTATCCACTCCAAAGTTACTACTTTATATTAATTTTCTATATTTTTATAAAAAAAATTATGGAAAATTCCACGTGGTAAACCTGAGGTTTTGGGTTTTCCACATGATAACCAAAAATTTTAAAAAATCCACGCAGTAATCTTGAGATTTACCGAATTGTTCCAACGTGACCTTTTTTGCACGCCTATTTATTCGACTCACCATTTCAAATCACATTTGAATTTGGGGGGAAAATGTGATTTGGATGAAAGATGATAGAGTTAGGGTTTATGTTTTGGAGGAAAAGGTTGAAACTGATGGAATTTGAAATGATGAGTCGCATAACTAGGCGTACAGCAGCATTTAAACTTCAAAATTAACGTTTGCTAACGTTTTATATGCAAAAAAGTCACGGTAGAACAATTTAGTAAACAAAATCTTATCTGAAAGAAGTAATTTTAATTATGAGTTCACAAATTAATGATATAATGATTATTGACCATAAAGCTTTAATTTTATCTTATTATATTGCATGGGTTTATCTAAAATTAAATATACAATTAAATTAGTTAGAAATTACGATTGTATAGAGCGCATACGAAATGTGAGGCGGATATAAAGTGGATATAGGATAGGTATATATATTTGACCATAATGGGTGGAGATGCCATGGGTGGTGGAAATTTTAGATGGCCATGGGTATGAGGGGGGGCATATCGCACCAGCCGCCCATTTTTCCATGCCTAGCTAAAATGACGAATTACTTGTTGAATATATGAAAGTACAAATTAGCTGTTAAAATAATGATCTACATTGCTGTAATTAATCAAATGAATTTCATTCAAGCAATAAGAATCAATTGATTAGCTTAACCCTACTTGTGTACTCATGTAACTAAAATTTAATATCTAAAAATAGCAAAATCTATAACCAAAAAAACACAACTAAAAAAAACCTATTACTGTCAATAATTATCCTGGAAACTTATATTTTGAATTCAAGCAATAGAAATCATGCAATTGGAAGAGATAAATTGCTTCAATCTTGTATAACATCGAGTAATAACATACTTGGATCAAGCCAATAGAAACAATACAGAAATCCCTAGTTTGCACACAATCATTATTAAAACATGAAATTTCCTTCCTCGAAACCTTACGAATCAATTATAATCGTCTTAAATGGTAGATTAATTCTTCAAAAGGAGTTACTACAAGAATTCATCTGAACATACCTCGATTACGCCACAACTTCGATCAGGCAAGACTAAGAATGAGAGACGGGAAGATTGGTTTGATTAATTACTTGCCGGAATAAGAACCTCGCTCAGATTTCAGTTGTTTTGCGTCTTTCTGTCTCTTCTCGCTCACCCTTTCAGCTTTTTTATATTTTTTCTTTTTATATTAAAAAAATAAAGATCAAGCTAAAACAAGTCAAATATTGAATTATTAGTTAACTAGATATTGATATGCACGGTTTTATTAAATTTTTCGATACAAATTACATTAATTTATAGAAAGTATTACAACTATTAATAACATGTTTTAAAATCAAATATAACACAAAAATATGTAAAATTATTTATAAAAGTTTAAACGAAAAAAGTAGTTTTTGTCATGAAAAATAAAATTGATTAATTAAAAAAGAATACACTAAATAATTGAAAAAAAGAATTAATATATATGATTTTCTAATACATTAAATGATGTGATTAATAAAGTCAAAGATTAAAAAAGTAGTCATAAAAATAATGACATCATCATTGAGTGTTAGAGGGAAATTTTTAATGAGGTTATAATATGTAAGTAATTTTAAATTGTGATGATGTCACCAGTATTTTGTTTTAGTAATAGTTATAGATTATAAATAGATTATAAATAAATTTATTTCTAGCAAATCTCAGGAGGAATCGTCCTTTTGTAAACTGACTTTTAGGGAATAGGAATAGCAAAATAGACCGGCGATTGGAGTAAACCCTTTCTAACCCTTATATTTCAATTCACCTAAAATTTCTATGCGCACCACGTATTCATTATCTATGCGTAAAATTTAGAACCTACGTCAGCCGACCTGGATATGATCATCATGATTTGATCATCATGATCTAGTCACATACACATACAACACAAACTACAATGTCAATGTCATAACGTTAATCCCAAAGAATTGAGATCGTCTATATAAATTAATATATCAATTTCAATAGTCGAATACACGGATATTTCTTCTTCATTCATGCCAATCTTCTAACATCTCAATTTGCAAACTCATAATATTTGATGCATAATTCTAAATTAAAATACCAATAGCTTCATTAGTGCTCTTTTTTAAAAAAAAATTAATTCATATTAGAGTACTAATTAAATTATGTATTCAATTAAATATTAATTATTAGATTTATGTCAAATATTATATAGATTAGGTTAGTGTTAAAATGTTATAAGTGTATGAATCGGAATATGGATTAGACGATCTCATAATATTGCTATAGGTTAGTGTCGAGCAAGCAATTTGTGCTTACTCCGCACCTTTTAGCAACATCTCATTCTCACATCACCAAAGCAAGCCAAATCATCCCCTCAATAAGCCAAGAAGCTGCCCAAGTCCTCAACAAGTAGCATCATGTAAGAAACGAAGAAGCAATCCAGTTCAAGTCGGCAGCAGATGCACACCCCGCACCAAAGCCGTCTTGAAAAATTTGAGGAGTCTGTGCAAAACTTTTATTTTACACTTCATTTATAGCAAATATGTATATTTTATTAATAAACTTAACATATATTTTTTTTATTAACTTTTACATATACGGGAGAAAGAGGAGCTCTGTATAGTCAATCAACTCGCATACTCTCAGAAACCCTTTTTCCCGCACACACTAAGTGCCCCACAACTAACCTGCTACCCTGAATTCTTAAAATCAACATCTCTACTTTTTCTCATCATTTGGGTTTTCTTAACTCAAAGCAATCAAGTCGATGCGTCCATTAATTAGGAGGCCCTTTTTTCGGCTCTAGCTTCTCTACTCATCAATTTCTCTCAAGCTAAGTCTTTCTTTTTTTTCTACAAATAGAACTAGAATGGAAAATGTTTAAAAAAAGCAGCTTGTCTTGTATGAGACCATCTAATCGTGAAATGAGTCTATACAAAGGCCCATTAGTAGAAAACATTAAAAAAAGAGAAAAAAAACAATGAAAACTCAATTTCCGCTAGTATATAGGAAGCGATTTTTTCAAAAATAATTTTAGTTTACCCGATTAAAGCCGTCTCACGGTGAGACGGTCCCAATAAAGGATAAGCGAAAAAAAGACGTCTTCCTTAATATTTAGTCGCCATTTACTTAAAACCCTTATTTTGCTCCAATGGGGATATATTATGGTTCAATTTCACATTCTAGGGGAAATTTACATTAGCCTCTCCAATTTGCTTCGAACATAGTCAATCTATTCCATAAACCATGTTGTATTATTCACTAAAATTGTGTTTAGATGAAACAAAATGAAGGGAAAAAAAAGGAGGAAAATGAACAATTTCCCTCATTTTGGTACCAAAAGAGTAGAAAAGGGTATCCTTTACATTTTAAATTAAATAAATTCTTCTAATATTGGTAAGATTTTAAAGTAGAAAACTCAATAATTTCCCTCCCTTTACTTCCCCTCCCCTCTTTTTCTAGTTCTTTCCCTTCTTTTCCTTTTAAAAATGTTATCTGAACACATTGTAAATGTTCTTTGTTGCCTTTTGGTTTGATAAAGGCTTGGTCTTTCATATTTCCCTCCTAATTTGCCTCATGCTAAAGTTAAATTTTTTAGTTGTTTTGTTTATCACTTGTGTTTATTTTCTGAAACTCTAATCAAGCCTTTTTGTTTATAAAGGAGTGTAATACCTCAACTCAATAATGTTATCACGTAGAAAATAAAACACTATTTATAAAATTTTAACTTTAGTTTTAGCTCAATATCTCAACTCAACATACATTTTTTTATTAGGTTAGTTCTTTGTCATTTAAAAAGTATATAACACGTCTATATTTTGTTTCTACTAACAAAACAACATTTTGTTGATATCTCACCTTCAAATGTAGTCGGCAAACAAATGGTAATAACTATGTAGTTGTTTCTACCGATCAAACAACATTTGGTAGCTACATAGTCAGTTCTATTGACGAAACATGTATTTTGTTCACTAGTTGGTCGGTTGAACCGACCATTTTGCTACTGAAGCTTGGTCGGTAGGACTCCTTATTTTTATACTCCCTCCGTTCCTATTTGTTCTTCCTATTTGAGTATTTCACAAAGATTAAGAAAAAGAGAATCTTTGGTGGTAGTGGGTATTATTTTAATTATATAATAGTGAGAAGTAATGATTGTATTGGAAGTATGAGGTTGTAGTGGGTATTATTTTAATTAAATAGTAGTGTGAAGTAATGATTGTATGGGAAGTATGAAAGAGAAAATAATTATAAATAAAAGAAAATGAGTACATTAAAAGAAAAGGTGGATTTTAAGGGGTAGAAGTGAGATAAAAACTTTCTAAAAATAGAAAGTATTCTAAAGTGGAAGAACTTTTGAAACTACCCGTTATAGTAATGTGGAAGATCAAAAAGGAACGGAGGGAGTATATTATATTGGAGTATTACAAATAAGTTATCACTTGTCTGTTTGAGTATCATGTAATTAATGTGCTTGGAAATTAGACACCTTTTCTTTCCACCCTATCCTCAAAATATACTCACAGAGATATAGCATGGAGTATGTGATAATAAAGACAGACGCAGAAAAAAATTAATTGATATGGATAAAAATTAAGTGATATCAATAATTTAATCCCTTAGATTAAACCATCAAACTAATTGACTAATCTATTGAAATGTTAAACCAATTAAATAATGCCATTTGATAAAATTCATCAAATCTAGTAAAGTTTGGCAAAATAATTTATCAAGCCTTCATGTAATTGTCAACAGATTATTGTTACCCAATTCAATTGACCAATTCGAAAACCCAAACATTACAAACCCTAATTGTTGGATTCCTCATCGGCAATTCAATAATGCATTCACCATCCATGATTAATTTCAATATTAAATGACTAATTAAAAATTAAAAATAGTTAATTTCAACATCAAATGACAATATATTGCAAATTTGCAATTAATAAAAGAAAAGCTAAAGAGAACATAATACCATAAAAAACGACGCCAACGGTGGGTGTTCGGTTGTTAGACGGTGGTAGTCTGGGGGGCTCGCGGCTGATCTTTTTTATAGACAAAAATTTCGTTTTGGTCGGTAGTTGGTCAGTTCTTTAATTATAAATTTTTGCCGCTTAAAAATCAGGTTGCCACATAATTAGTCGGAAATTGGTTGGAAGACAACCGACCAAGAAGCTACCAATGATATTGGTCAGTGACTAACAACGTTTAATTTTACGAACACCCCATACTCTCTAGTTGAACTTGTCTAATAAGTTATTTTACTAAACACCCCTATATTTCCTCTCACTAAAACTCTCTCTTGTTGTGAATTTGCTAGTTTAATTTTTATTTCGGTCCGCCTTAGACGTTTTCACTTGAGTTATCGGGTTGATTCAATTACAAGGTCGAGTTAATATCTGATCGTGGAGTCTATTTTGAACATTTCTAATCCGAAGTACTTTTTTACTGTTTTTTTTTTAATCCACACATTTTCACTCTCACTTTATCCAATACATGCAAAATTGTTAGGATTGTATATCTATTTAAAAACTTCAGACATGTAGGATCGACTCGATGGGATCGAATCATATAATCGACTCGATGGGATCGAATCGTATGATGCGTATGATTCTAGAATAATTTAAATATTAAAAAATATCTAGCAATTAACTTTTCATATTGAAAGTTTGAATTTGTGAATTAAATTTTTTTTTACTTTATTTTTCAGAATAAAACGAAAGAACATTTAGTATTAAGTTTAACACTCGCTATGCATGCTTTGTCCCATTTATTTACCCCATTTGCAATGTTTGAACATTCCATTTAATTTGTAATATTTTTATTTTTGATAATGGTTCACCATTTTTCTTTAATTTCATGTAAATATTTTAACTTTTTTTTAATTTCATCTACACAATTCATTTTCTCTATATTTATTATCATTATACATTTTTTTTCTTAAAAGCCTCACAATTTCTCTTTGATTCAATTCTAATGAGACAAAAAGAGTAACTTTTATTAAAATTTAATTCTAGAATAATTGAAAAATTATATATTCATGTGAAAAAATTAATAAATTAGTAAAAGACCATACATAAGGATAATAAATGGTAATTGAAACTAAAATTCATGGAATAGATAGTTGAATTGTTGAATTGAAGCATCTTGGAAAAGATAGTTGGATTGTTGAATTGTACCGTCTTGTAACGTGAAGTATTCAATCCAATTTGGAGTTAATATTCCATCTATTTTTGAATATTATTTATATTTAATTCATAATCTATAAGTTTAAAGATAGTCAAGTAAAATCTTGTTTAATTTGCCTTATTGTAAAGGTTATTATAGTTTTTAAAAATATACATGTACAATTATAGATATTTGGATTAAATTATCACAAACTCTTGTGAGAGACGGTCTCAAAAACCATCTCTTATTTTGGGTTGTCTCATATATTTTTTAAAATATTGTAAGTAGTCATTAAGAATGATGTAAGTTTACGATATTAAAATAGGCATTAAGGGTACGGTAAGTAAGCATTAAAGATAATGTAAATAAGCATTATTAATACGATAAGGTGGCATTAATCTTTAATGGGTTGGGCATGAGATACGTCTTTCAAAGAGACGTTCTCTTAAGAGACTAGCTGTTAAATTATTGCATTGGTAACATACAAAAAACAAATAAGACATTAACTCTAAATTGAAGAGATTATATGATATTGAGATTAAATTAGAATCTTTAAATTCTATGAACATTATGATTCTACCTCTAAACTAATTTGTTCAATTATTTTTAAATCGTAGAATCAAAAGATATAAATCGGGAATCACAATTTTAATAATGCATGCAATTTGATAGTCTTACTATTTTCTTAATACTCTATCTGTTCTTTTTTAATTTGTTGTTACTGTTTATTTTTTTATAATTTTCAAAATAATTTTCAAATCTCAATTGTATCTCTAAATACGCATCACAAAAAATTATAAAAAAAATATAATTTAAAGTATATACAAAGAAAAATCTAATTAAATCTCGCATGAATATATTTTTTTCTTTAAATCTCTCAAAAACCTTATTATATTCTCCCTCATAAAAGTAAAATATTCTAATAAAAAGAATGTTAGAGAACAAAGGGATTATTCGTTTCAATCATTTTAATAATTTTGATGTAAATTAACAAAGGGCAATTTAATAAAATGTAGTAATTTCTTTATTGGCTAAATGTTTATTGGTAGAGATTTTGCATTGTTTGTAATTTATTGCTTGATATAATTTCACACAGATTGAAAGATGATTGACTATGATTTTCGCAATAAAATCAATTTGCACTTTTAAAATATTATTGCCATTTTTATTTCCTTTTTCACTAGTTGCGATGAATTTGCATAAATTGATTGATAATTGATAAACACTTACATTAATTAAAATCATACAATTTAATAAAAAGATTGGAAAATTATACATGTCATCCTTATAAAAGTTTCATTAGATGGAAAAAATTTATTGGTTGATGTTGAACTATTTTTGCTTATATTGAGCTATAAAAAAATAAATTATTGATTGAATTTTATCGGATCATACAATCTAATAAAAAGATTGAAAAATTACGCATGTCATCCTTATAAAAGCCCCCTAGATGGAAAAATTTTATTGGTTGATGATGAAAATATTCTTACTTATATTGAACTATAAAAAATAAATTATTGATTGAATTTATCGGATCATACAATTTAATAAAAAGATTGAAAAATTACACATTTCATCCTTATAAAAGCCCCACTAAATGGAAAAATTTTATTGGTATGTGTTGAATTATTCTTGCTTATATTGAACTATAAAAAATAAATTATTAATTGAATTTTATTAGATACTGTAAATTTATCATTTTTAAAAATAAATAATTTCAATATTTTTATAAAACTAATCAACCAAAAAATTTTATAAAATAATATAAAATAATATATATATATATATATATATATATATATATATATATATATATATATATATATATATATATTCATAGTAAAAAATTGGCCTATTGCACATGAACTGAACTAGTACGACAATAATAATGAATAGAAGGTGTTTATTCTCTTGATACTCGTTTGAATCTGTTAGAGAATTCATCACATCGCTTCCTCTCTCCTTTTTCTAGAAAACTAAATATTGAAAGCGAAACAAAGCCTATTTTTGTGCTTCCATTTTTTTCACCTCCTTTTCTCTCTCCTCATCGACATTCAACCTTTCTCTCTCTTCCCCTTCTTCTTCCTTGAATTATCAGATTCTTTTCTTCTGTTACAAATTACAAACCTTTACTTTATTATTATTATTATTATTATTATTATTATTATTATTATTTCATTTTCAGGTTTATGTGAATAATAAATGAATAGAGTCGTCTTTATTATAATTTATTACGACGCTTTTGGAAGCATTCAACAATATTGTTGGGTTACTTGTGACCTCTACTTTCCTCCTTCTCCTTCCTCTCTTCGTAGTTCGTACATCTTTCTGAGATTCTGGTAATTTTTCTTTTTTAAATATCTTTCGGTTTACCGTTTCGCATTTTTTCGGTTCATCGTTTTATATAATTTCGTATGCTTGTTAGATTCTTACTATTGTTTTATACTCCAGTAGTCCAGTTCATATTATTGATTAGGCTTTTAAGCCATGCTTGCATTGTGGGTTGCTTGTCGAATTGATTTGTGAGTATATCTTTTTGTTTATACGTTGCTCCATTACTTGTTATTGTTACATATCATGATTAGTCTACTCCTAAAGTCATTTTCCTTCAGAATAGTAGCAAAAGAGGAAGTGAGTATTTCTAGTGAAAAATACTTGCTTTGATTTTTAATGAAGTGTTCATACTGTATAATGTATGATTTTAGTCTTTAATATCTTTAATTTTACATGATAAAAAATTTTAAAAAGTTAATAGTATAAAAATAAGATCAATTAATGAAGAATAATTGCTATAAAAACTGTAACAACCATTAAAAACCGAAGAAAGTAATTGATATTAATTTAATAACAAATAAAGAGATAATAAATTGGATAAATAAAATCAAAATAAAGTTAAACTTAACGAGATATGTAAATAAATAGCAGACTATTATTCAAAATAAAAACAAAAAAAAAAAAGTGATCCTAGATAAGAGAGGGATGGAGCCATAGAGGGAATGTTATTGTCTCTTAACCTAGTCAAATGTCCAACTTTATATCAATGCACTAGTTTCAAAAAAGGGACGTGACCAAATAGTAAGACAGGGGTGAGTAACTGTAATATATTTTTTTTGTGAAAAGTGATAATCTGATTATAATTGTGTAAATAGTTGAAAGTGGTATGTGTAATTGAAAAATGTTACTTCCTTTAATTCTTTCTAATTAACGTGGTATATTTGTCAATGCAATAATTATATTATTAATATTTTTAATTGTAGGTATTTAAAAATTGTAAAAAATTAATGTTATTGATCTTTGCATTGAAATGAATCAAACAAGGTTCCACTTAATATGTTATAATTTATAAGTTAAGAATAAAATACAAGTTAAGAGTGATTGATAAATAGTGTTTAACGTTAAAATAACACATTTGACATTGAATAATTGTGATTAGAATCAGAGGAAGTAATTAAGAAATTTTTTAATGTGATTTTACGTGTTAATCAACTAGGATTAAGGAGGTATAAATATGCTTCAATTGTGGGATTATTTCTTGAATAACTGTGTAAATATGTATTTGGGGCTATAATTGGATAGATTTTCTGGGTTTGTGCTCCATTGATTGTTTAATTTCACTAATTCTTAAATGAGATGGTATCTAACTAGTATAAAGTGATTAATTACAAAAATAAATTAATTATATAGACTTGTCTATGATATAGTCTCATACATGACGAACTGTTTTAATTTAGGATCCTTTGAATTTATTTTGTAATAAACTAGTATTACATCCGAATAACATTTTTTTTACACATCATAGTTTAGAAACAGTTTTTTGATAAGGGTACATGATTCTTTTACTGTGTATGGCAAATTGGCAATATTAATGTTTTCTAATATCATTACTTGTTAGATATCTTGATTGATTATATTGCAGTTTTTTTGTTTTCTAAAAATATTATGTCAATTCTGGCTGGAGCAAAATATGCTATACTCCTATAATTCTTTGTGTTATAAGCAAGTGCCAATAATCTTAATGACGACGTTAACTTTAAACATATAATCGAACATGCTTTGTCTTTTACTTTAAAGAGGGTCGATAAAGATGTGTCGGATATGGGTGGTTTAAGGTTTGGAACGGTTGATGAGAGTTGTTTGATCAAAGCAACAAGAAAAGAAACAGACTGTGACTGGCTCGACCAGGCGCTCGATCGAGCCGTGCCTGGCTCGGCCGATCGAGCGATGTTGGCTCGGTCGAGCAAGATGTCCAGAACAAGTCAGTAGCTTCACTGGAAGCTCGCTCGACCAAGCGAGATAGTGGCTCGGTCGAGCGGAAGTCCAGCAGACTACATTGGATCCTGTTTTTGGTCAGAATTTGTAGTGACTATGCAATAATGTGGTGCATTACTCTATTGTTTATTGTAATGTTTATTGTCATCACTCATAGTAACATTCACCACAAAAACACACATATTGTTGAGAGGGCTATTGCATTGTTAGAAACTTGAGAGTGTTCTTACTTTGCTTTAGTATTTGTGATCTTGAGAGATTGTTCTCAAGATAAGGGAGGTTTATTATACTTGTAATTGTTGAATTCATTAGAATAAACTATATTTGAGGGGGAGGTATTCAATATACCTCATAAACACATGTGTTCATCTTTTGCATTATATTTTTTCATTTGTTTTTCATTGTTAAACCTCTTTGAGGCTTACATTTCACTTTGATTTTGGATTATAATCGAGTTTAGTATAATGACTCGTTTTTGTGTACCTGGATTGAAGAACAAGGGTCAGTCTTGTGGACTATTTACACAGCTTCTTGACATAGTTCATATTACATTTTTTTCATTAGTATGAGCCAACATGAAGTGTCTGTTTTTAGTACGATTTGTAGTTTCTCTTGTGGCCATTGATCACAATAACTGGTATTGTGCTCTATTCTCGTTCTGATTGGGTGAAATCTATGCAGGAATGGAGAAGCAAGGAAACAAGTGATCGAAAATTGAAGATCTAAAATTAATTTGGATCTAGTTGATGGTAAAATGTTTCGCCAAAGTGATCTTGATCTAAATTTAGTTTACAATTTTGGTGATCCATTAAAGGAGACATTGAAGCAGACAATGCTCAACCAAGAGCTTCATTTCAAGCTGCAGGTATAATTACTGTTCACAAGTCATTATGTCACTTTCTGTGGTTATATATACTCATGCTCTTTCAGCTTTGCAATAGCTTTGTACATTGTAACTATATCAATCAAAATCTAATTGATTTCTTTAGATTCGTTGGTGGAGTCATAAGTAAAAATGCGGTACCGGTCGTAATCGTGCTAATAGAATGGTGATGCGGTAACGGGAGTGATACGCTTATCTAACGCCTAAATATCGGTCAAATCATAAGATATCCCTTGATACGGCCCGGAATGCGATTATTTATACACACCTTTACGACGCACGGAATATCAGTTTGTTTGTTTGACGACCTTTACATCGTGGCTGATGCGAATTGTGATGCGATGCGGCCTTGTTTTTACACTATGGGTGGAGTAGATTCTCATTTTCCTTCTACAAAGAGGACAATTTTGGATGCTCATTAGTTTCAATATTTAAACTTCATCAAGTGTACAAGGTCTACCGTCAGGACTTTGCACACAAGGGTTCAAATGATTGTAGATTCTATCATAGAGGCATTACATAGCACTTTACACAGAAGGGTTTGTATGATTACAATTTGCTTAACAAATGCATGAGTTCAGCCCTTTGATACCCTAATAATCAATCTACACAAACCCCTTCATATGTCTGGAAGTGCTTTTTTGTTTTTCTTTTGTTTGTGGGTTGGGTTGAAGGGTTGTCAATGATAATTTTCTGTGATGTCTTCTTGGTGTAGCGATCTTTTTCGATCAGGTACTAGTAGCAATTGCTTGAATGACCTTGTAATAATGTTTTCCTGGCTGGTTTCTTGCAATCTGAAAACCTTGATTTGCACCGCGAATTACAGCAGCACTCTGTCCTTGCTATTATGCAAAAACCTCTAGAACTCCAACTTCCTGCTGATGAGTACATTAACCAATGTGTTGAGGGAAATGTGGTAGTCACCAGTTGCTTACAAGAATCCATTCAGTCAAGGAATTCTTCTCAGGATAAACTTGGTTTTTGTCTTGAATATCCGAATCTTTCTTTGAGCATTGGACGAGATGCTTGCAAGATAAACAAAGAACACATATCATCCTGGAAGGGAAAGAATAATTTTTCATCCTCTTTCGACATCATTGATCTTGAAGATGCAAATTCGAGCTTTCCATACTATAATGCCAATCTTGGATTTACTTCAAGTTCTGCTACTACGAGTTCTTGTTCAAGAGACAAACACAAGATAGACTGCTTTTTGAAAAGAGGCAGGCAGAAGCTAGAAAGCTTTCCCCAAATCGACATTTGGAATGGCTCTTATCAATATAAACCAAGTAAATCTTTTGTAGATGTTGATCCAAGCTGTCAGACACGATCGCTTTGTGACTCAGGTATTCTTTAAATTACTCCAACAATATAAGGGACAACCTCTTTTGCTTTGTTATGCTAGTTTACTTGAACTAAGATTCGGTTTTAATAATAATCTTATGCTTATTTTGCTTATATATGCAGGAATATATGGGCACTACAAAAATTTCTTTCTTGCTAATCACTTGAGTGAAAATAAGAAGTTTGCTTGTAAAGTAAATAATTGGGACCTTAATGTTGTGCAACTTGAGGACCCATCATACTTTTCAAATGACTCAATGGTGATGAATTCATCTATAACTAGCTTATTACCTGTGTTGGATAGAGTATGTCCCAAGTCGAAAGTAAGCTCTTTTGTCGACCCTGCTTCTTCAAGGGAATTCACGAAAATGCACAAGATTCATTACCAAAAAGAAGCGGGTTCTCGAGTATATGAAGGAAAAATGTGTTATAAGGAGGGTAAGGTTGTAGTAGGCAATGGAGCCGACATCAGCTTTGTTGATCTTGATTCTGATTCATGTGAAGATCTTTGCAGTAACAGATCTGATCCGAACATTTCGAGTGTGGGTTCATTGTCAAAAATTTCAAATGGTCTTTCATGCAAAATGGAAGTAATGGATGCAGTTCGAGTGGAAGCAAATTTGGACAAGAGTGTAGAACCCTTTGATCAGCCGAATTGCAGCAAGTTGATCAGCTCCTCTGAGTCTGAATGTATGGTTGATAACCATTCAAGCAGCACAAAGACCATGCAGTCTTGTGCTGGATGTGATGATATTGTAGCCCCATATTCAGGAAAGGACCTAAGATCTTCTGTCAGCACAGAATCGAATATTCAGTGCGCTAGTAGGAAAAAACCAGAAGAAGTTGATGGAATAGTTCAAACAGCTGCTAAATTACTTGTGCAAATGGCTACGGAAGCTGAAACTTGCTGTGAAGATGAAATGTCAAGACTGGCCTCGGAGAAGGTACAGAATCAAGAGAACGAATTACTGATCGTAGAAGAGGATCAGCCTCAGTGTTCTTCAGATTCTTATGAGGCGATAATACTGAAGACAGACGAGACTAGCCCTAATGAGTATTGTAGTTCCTCGAATGCACTTCTAGTGGACGAATCAGAGAAGAAGGATTTGAAGTATAAGCTAAAAAGGGGAACCCGAATGAGAGATTTTCAGAAAGACATACTGCCTAGCCTATCCACCTTATCAAGGCATGAAATCCGAGAAGATGTAAGCATTTTTGAAGGTATTATAAGATCCCGGGAATACAAAAGAATCAGGGCAAAAATGGCTGACAAAGAAGGCAATTGGTGTACGTCAACAAGGAACACGAGGTCAAGACTCAACAGAAGGTATTATCTTTGATGAGAAATTGTGAGATAGTAAGAACACAGGTCTTATAACAGAGCTTATATTTAGGACAATTCATGTCCAAATAATCTATTCCTTTTAAGGCTTCAACTTATAGATGACCATGTATTCAACTTTATAGTGCACGGTAATACCTGTAGAGCTTGTCACATAAATTTTTCAATTTAGATGGAATAGTGAGTAAATTCTAAACAATTTTTATACATATATTGTCATGAACATAAAACATTAGTTGATTGTTATGCTGCATCTTGCATGCCCGGCATGAATGTTTCAAAGAATATCGGCTTTTTAGGGGTGTTTGACAATTGACTATTAACTGTTGGTTGTTAACTTATTTAATTGGCTTGTTTGACCAGTTGAAAATGTTGGCCGTTTTTGTTGGCTTTTAAGTTAGTTGAGAAAGTTGGTTGTTTATGAAAATGTTTGGTAAAATTTGGTATTAGTTATAGGCTGTATATTAGAGATAAATGGGTTAATATGCCAAAAGCCAACAAAATAAGTTAACTAGAGTAACTTTTTTATTTTGGCTTAAAAGTCAGTTTTTCAGTTAGGTTAAAAGCATTCACCAAACACTATTTCTGATAATTTGTCCAACCAACAAGCCAAAAGCCAAAATCCAACCAAAAAGCTAAGCAAAAAGCCATGAACCAAACACCCTTAGTATGTTAAGAACCTAAGACACTTATGGACTACAATGCGTACTGTTAAATCAGTGGTGAAACCATACGGGTCAGGGAAGGCTCGGCTACTCGGTCCTAACACGTGCATGTTGTAATTTAGAGTCGACCTCCAACTAATATGTAATATATGATATAAGGATTCATCAAATATAACCAAATCAACTAAATTTAGTAGACAGTAAAATTGTAGTTTTTTTTATATAGTAATTTTGCTATTATATCTATCATTCGACTATAATATTTTGCAAGTGTATCGGTTATTTGTCCTCCTAATTTTAATTTCTTGCTTCGCTTTCGGTCAGATAGCAATACAACTCTTAATTTGATCTTATATTTGAACATGATCTTTTATGGTTGAGTACTTGAGTTGGTTCCTTGATATGGTATCAGAGATAATGTGATAAAAGGTTATGGGTTCGAATCTCACCACCTGGGACGTTAACTATTGTTTGTATTGGAGAAATCATGCTATTTGAATCTTCTGTTGCGGCAATCCAGTGGGATTCTTCTACTTTCGCAACTGCTGACTAATAACATCCTTTGACTATACTCATGAGATAACATTAAGACGTGATAAGTTGTTAATCCTATCTGTCTTATCTACTAAAATACTCCACAAATAACATTTAATGACTATAATGCAAATAATTAATACATAATCTTTTATGACTTTTATTCAATCAAATATTAAGTATTGTAGTAATGATTCCCCATTAAGTTGGATTGTCAAATTCCCCTGCTTTACCTTTGCACAAAATAAAATCCTTGTCATAAAATCCCATGAACATTTCTAGTTAATCAACAAACAAAAATGAGCATAGAATTTCATAACAAAAATGATTTACAACTCAATGAAGTTGCACAAACAGCATTAAGACATGCCCATCAATATATCAACACAATTTCTGATCAAAACAACCTGCTCGAAACCAAAATCGATGAGCAGTCAAGCCGAATAGCCAATGAAGCGATCGATGAATTGAAGAAATTTGTGTCGATCCTAGAGGGTTTTACCCCAACAAGAGCAATGCGTTTGAGGAGACGGGTTAAACAAGGTCCTATACCCAAAATCATGGGCATAAACCCGAAAGAAATGGTTGATGTTTCGATGAAAAACTCTTACCAATTGATGTCTTTTAGTCGTGTTCCCACGAAGGGATTCGACTTCACGAATGTAAAAACCGATGGCTTGATGAATCGGTCGTATTCTAATCCTATGTTGTGCATGGAAGGATCAAATACAAGTAGTAAACAGATAATTATGCAGACTTCAATGTCAGGAATTTTGAGTTTTAGTGAGGATGTTAGCACAAAATGTGCTTCTACCAGGACTTGTCATTGCTCTAAGAAAAGGTAAATTTTACTGTTTTTTGTGTTGGAAATTAATGCAGATAATTGTATAAAGGATTTATGTAATGTAAAAAATTAATTTTTCTAGGAAAAGAAGGGAAAAAAGAAGAATAAGAGTTCCAGCAATTAGTGATAAAATAGCTGATATACCTGCTGATGATTATTGTTGGAGAAAATATGGGCAGAAACCTATCAAAGGGTCTCCTCATCCAAGGTAAAAAGTTTTCTTAATATACTTCTAATGAGGGTCATTTTGTTTATTTTTGGGTAAAGAGCAAAAGATAAAAAGTATCTTTAAAAACTTAATGCGTAATGAATAATATGTCCCTTTTGTTTTTATTGTTGATATTTGAACTTAGATAAAAAGTACATTTTGTTTTTGAACTTTAGATAAAAAGTACTTTAGTTAGTTTTAAATTGTGATAATGAGAATGATTTGTAGTGTAGATTTTGTATGACATGTATCATCTCAAATCTATGGTGAACTTTGATAAAAATTGTTTACAATTTTTTTTTTCACAATTTTTCATTACTAACTAATACCAACTCTCCAAATGGTAATAAATTGAAATAAGTGAGATGATTGAAGTACAACGAGAATGCTCATTAAGGCATTAATCTTGTAAAGAGAATTTCCAAACAAAATTACCTAACATCCCGTAAAATTAGAATTTGAATTTCTGAGTTAATTTTTAATTTTTAGCTTATTAGTTGGACAAAAAGTTAAAAAAAAATACATAGCTTTTGAGCTACATGAAAAGTTTGCTTTTAAGCAACAAAAAAAAATGTGATGGCAGATTTTTATCATTGATTTTTGGTTGTATCGACTTTCTGTATTTTTAAATAGTTAACCGTCAATAGTTAATTTTACCACATTTATATTAGTATATGGCTTTTTTTTTCGTTTTTTTTTTACCAAACTAACTTATCAACCAACAAAAATAGTAAATATTATTAGCTAGTTGGACAAACCAACTTAAAACACCTCCACAATCATGCTAAAAGTGTTGGCATTGTTGCTATTGGTTATTCTAAAGGATTTTTCTCTATTTTCACTATCAGATCTCTAATTAACTAATTCGACCTAATCGTGACAATTAATAACAGATAGAAGTATATTACATCTGTTTTTATTAGTTGCTACATTTATATGATAAGTCCTATTTTCTATCAAACAATATACAGTGTCTTACAGATTTCATGTTCTTTATGTATATATGATGAAAAAACATAATCAAAAGGAATCTTATATGATGTGCTTTCATACATATTTTGATAATTTCAAGTGCGTAGTATCAACCATTTATGATTTTATGCGCAATTTAAGATATTAATATTTATGCGCAATTTAAGATATTAACGATCAAAATAGTAGGTTAAACAAGAAGCCAAGATTGATATTGATATTTGGTGGTTATTCCTTATCTAGGAGTTACTACAAATGCAGCACGTGCAAGGGATGCCCTGCTAGAAAACAAATAGAGAGATGCTTGCAAGATTCAACTATGTTGATTGTTACATATGAAGGGGAACATGTTCATTCCACATTCACTTTTCCATATTCAACCATTACATATTAAACCAGTAAATTAAATTTAGTATAGATTTGGTCCATTATATTTTAATGTGTATTATTGATAATAGCAATTATTTTCAAATAATTGTACTAGTTAAGTAGGATTACTTACTCTTTTAACACCTTTTAAGGTTGGTGCACACTAAAATAATATGAACTAAGTCTGTACAAGATTTTTTCTCTTTTGAAACAATATGGAACAAAGAAGTGAGTTTTGTTAAATCAATTCAATTACAAGAAAACATTCTTATTATCTTGCGTTGTTTCTCAATAGTGTATGTTACACAACAAAAATATATCCTTTTGGCAACAAAATGAAAATCTGAGGTGAGAAGTTATGCAACAAGATAGGTAAAAAAACTCATTATTGCAGGGTTGTGACAAAAATTACAGTGTCGCATAGTTTGTCGCCTAATCAAATTTTGTCGCATAAAAAACATTGGCGAAAAAAATAATGTTCTAATTTCAGAAATAGATTAATATCGCCTATTTTGTTGCTTAAAGATTGTTGTTTGCTTATATATACAGATAAATGTGTTAGTCATTCATAGGCAAACACAACATGTTTTTTTCTCAAAGTGTAGTATTTACTTGTGAACAGAGAAAAGCTGGTTACGTGAAAAGGTATATATCTAATGTTTTTGTTATTGAATTTATTTCATTTATACATGTATGATTATTATTATATATGTGTATGTATTAAAATTAATTTTTTGTGGTTATTATCTATATATTTTATTTATATTATGTAATATTTGTATGTTTATCATTCGTTTTATTCGTGTGTAATTATTATATGTAATTTTTTTTATCATATATATATATATATATATATATATATATATATATATATATATATATATATATATATACATATATATATATATATATATATATATATATATATATATATATATATATATATAGGATCAAATAAGAAGGATTTTATAATGAGAAGAGTGAGAAGGATTTTTTTTTGATTTTGTTTGAAAACTATATATACAAAAAAAGGATACTATGTTATAAATTAAGAACATTTTAAAAATTATTTCATAGTTACCTTTCTGTGTAACATAGTTACTTTTACAATTATGAGTTTTTTTTGGCTCAATCGTGACCATAGATTTTTTTATTTTAGTGAAATTAAGGGTGTAGAGTCCTTCTTACCCTTCTCATTTTCAACCTCTTCTCAATGGATCCCTCCCCTCACTAGTGGAAAAAACCTCGTTTGCTGCGGTTTTTTTTCCATTATTTGCTGCGGTTTTGGCCCCCAGCAATAGTGATAGCAGCAAATGTCCTACTTTAAATGCTGCGGTTCAAAACCGCAGCAAATAAGGGCATTATTTGCTGCGGTCATAGGCTAAAACCGCAGCAAATAATGTGTGTTATTTGCTGCGGTCAAGGGGAAAAACCACAGCAATTAGTGTGGCATTATTTGCTGCGGTCAGGCCTAAAACCGCAGCAATAAGTCTCTCTTTTTTTTTTTTTTTTTTTTTTCCGTTTAATCCTTATAATAATGCAATAATATTACAATGTAATAACAGTGATTAATCCAATGATAATCACAGATAATCAACATTAATCTCTTTGTAATAATAAACTCTCGCTCGTATATATATATAATATAATATGTACGTACATATATATATATATATACATTAAATAAACTATAAAAAATAATCAATATATAATAATTACAATTTATCAAGGACAAATATTAACAAGATACACGGCAATCTTGTCTTTTAATTCGCGCATCTCTTCACTTCTCAAAGCGCGTGTTTCCCTCAGAATGTCGTTTAAAACCTATATTATAATATTAAAATAAAAGCTATTAATATAGAAACATTTAGATTTTACCAATAATATATTTAATTAAGAACGTAACAAATACTTACGGCATCTATATTTTCGACTCCAAATTCCTTCACGGAATTTATAATATCGTCCATAAACTTCAACGCGTAGTAGCCGCAGTCAACGGAAGAAGGAGGTTGTTGAAAGCACTAAGAGAAAATAGAAGTTAGTGTCAAAAACGGTTAAAAACGCATAAAATCGCAACTTGACACATAAATTCTAGAATATGACTATGATTTTCAATTCTAACAACTTCTACACAATAATATATACCAAATAGTGTTGTGTGCCAAGTTTCATGCAAAACAAATAAAGTTTGAGCTACTTTACGCGCGGAATTGACAAAAACGCTTAAAAACGCATAAAATCGCAACTTAACTTCTAATTTCTAGCATATGACTATTATTATCGATTCTAACCATTTCAACACAATAATATATGCCAAATAGTGTTGTGTGCCAAGTTTCGTGCATAACAAACCATGTTTGACCTACTTTACGCGTGAAATTCACAAAAACGCTTAAAAACGCATAAAATCGCAACTTAACTTCTAATTTCTAACATATGACTATTATTATCAATTCTAACCATTTCAACACAATAATATATGCCAAATAGTGTTGTGTGCCAAGTTTCGTGCATAACAAACCATGTTTGACCTACTTTACACGCGAAATTGACAAATAAAAACGCAAAATTGACAGCATCAAACTAGTGACCAGACCACCTTGCACGAAACGTGGAGACCAAACCTATGCATCCAGGACCTAAGCTAAAGTGGAAATGGAATCTTGGTACTTGGATTTAGCTATCAAGGTCCTAAAACCATTCTAACAATCCCCGTGGACTCCTAGAAGCTGAGCCGAAGGAGGGCTGGTCGACAGTTTGCTAGATCAGAATTTTGTTTTAAGTGTTTGTGGTTGTTTCGTGTTCTTTTCATGATCATTTGACCAAACCTATACAAAACCCATAAAATCGAATTTTGTGTACCTTTCTTGCTATCCATTTTGGAAATGTGGCTCTGGATGTAGATCCTATTTGTCCACGCACTCTTTTCATTGCGCTGAAACGCATGGGAAAAGAAATACCATTTATATATATATATAACACTTAATTAAATCAAATTGGTAAAATAATTAATATTACGTACGCATTCAACAATGCTTTGAATCTTGTGTTGCGAGGTAGGCTGTTAGGTTTTTGTAATGAGTCGAAGACGTGCACGGTGTTCGTTAAAGGACATATGATCAAAAGTATCCAATGCAAACTACAAACACAAATTTAAAATCAACAAATTAGAGATTAGGTGACTTTAAAAATCAAAAAATAAGTTCAATTTCAAAAATAAAACTTACTCTTCCCAATATGGAGCCAGAATGAATGTGTGTTTACATGCAAGGGAATTAGTCAAAGCAGTCTCAATGTATGCTCTGACGACATCTGGATCATTTCTACATTTACTACCCGAAATCGTCTCCGGACAAAACCATCCAATTTTTATTGGAGGTTCGCAAGAATTTACCTCCTCGTAAACCGCACTAAACTCACAAATAAGAGAATTTTGTTAGTAATTTGGTCATTAAAACAATTAAACAACAATGCCTAACTTGTAAGATGATGAACATCAACTCATGTAGACATGGAAAAGAGCTACGTTCAGCATCTCTCCTCTCAAAAATTGCCCGATGTCACTAGGACCAATAATTACATACGGGTCTTCTGAAAAGCAGTATTGCTCCTTCAGCAGGGGCAACATGATTGGGTCCTCCTCACTTATGCGAGATGCACAATAATGCAGCCATTTGCAATCTTGAGAGAGATCTTTTAGCTCCTCATCAGTCAAAATTGGAGTGCTTGGCATCGACTTTGACCCAGTCGACACCTTTGCTGAGGAACCGACCTCTCTACAAGATCCCTTTGGACTCTTTTGCTATTTCAATTTATAAATAAAAATTAAATTAGTGTGAGCATGCAATTAAAAAATAAAAATAAATAAGGTACAAATGATTCTTACCGTGTTAGTGAATCGGACCCAAGCATATGGCCATGTGACGAAACTACCTAGGGCGTCTGATAGTTTCTCAAGGCTCCATGCTAGCATTGGAATTGGGAGTGAGAAATCTTCAAACCCCTTTACAATAGTCTCCACGGCCACACTGATGTGGCCACTTGTAACAGGCACTGAATGCACTGTTTGGCCCTCTTTATTTGGCTGTGCCATACCATATGCAACCTCAGTTCTTGTTTTCATTCCGATACAACACACAATCATTCGGACACGCATGAATCTTCTGGTACTCTAAGCCGAAAGGACACATGAGCTTTTTGGCATAATATGTCGACTTTGGAAGTTCATTTCCCTCAGGAAGCAACTCACCTAACGCTTCTAATAACATTGTGAAACTAGCGTCACTCCAATTGAACTTTGACTTAATGTTGAAAATTGTCAACACTGCTGTTAGTTTGGTGACATTTGTACATCCAGGGTACAAAGGCTTTTGAGAAGCCTCTGTCAACAAGTCAAAAACACGAGGACGTTTTCCTAACTCATCCTCGACTCCCTCCATCATCTCATCAACATGATCCACATCCTCATCGACATTCTCTTCATCTGTCTCATACCCATCAACATGATCTACTACATCCTCATTGACATCGGCCACATTATTGACGTCCTCAACAACACTTTTCTCTTTGTAAACTCCCTCCTCACCATGCCAAACCCAAACATGATATTGAGCCTAAACCCACGTCGAAGTATGTGCTCCCTAAGGATATCAACACTATCTACCTTTGATACATTGCCACAACTGACACATGGGCAATAAAAACCAACTCCCCCCGTCCTAACTTGATGTTCAACCGCAATACTACAAAATTCTAATACGCCATCAATAAATTCCGACGATTCAATGCTTCCATACATCCAAGAACGATCGTTTGTCATCCTAATTAGTGTGATTAATTGATTCAAAACAAAATTAATACACAACTTTTAAACATATATACTTATTTATAATAAACATATTTACTAAATATGCTAATAATTAATTAACAAACCACAAACCACAATATAAATAATAAACAACAAACCATATTCCTAAAAACATATTTACTCTAACTTTTCCAAGTGAAAATCAAGATGGTGAGAAGCTCACTAACTTAACCTTAAACAAATCACAATACATTTCATAGTCTACT
>NC_080060.1:8184549-8312049 GCF_026212465.1 Amaranthus tricolor | reverse complement strand
TGAAGGTAGCAGCGACAATAACGCATTTGTTCGGGAGAAGTAAACGTTCCTTCTCCCATGCATAACCCTGAGGAAAATAATTACGTTCGTATGGTTCATGATGCTGCAGCGAGTATGTTTCCGGACACGTACCAAAACTTCTTTCCGCAAAATGACTACGGTTACGTGGAGGAACAGTCGCCTGATGATGTAATACCTGAAGAGCCGAATCCAGAGGCGAAATGTTTTTTGAAATTTTAAGTGCCGCAAACAATCCACTGTATGATGGATGCGAAAATTACTCTCATATGTCGCTTATAGGGAAAATGACGAATCTAAAGACAAAACATATTGCTCGGAGAGGATGTATGACAATATGTGCACTTTGATGCGGGGGGCTTTACCTCAACCGAACTCGATGACATCTAGTTTTTACGACACAAAAAATCAAATAGTGAGGCTTGGGTTGCCATCAGAGAGGATTGATTATTGCATTAATGGATGTATGATCTACTGGGGTCATACTGCTAATGCAAGACGTTGTCGTACATGTTTGACAACAATGTGGGTCAGAGACGATGTTGGAAATAGACGAATTCCAAGGAAACAATTTATATTTTCCGATAGGCCCATGCGTATAACGGTTGTATGCGTCTCGAGTTACGGCCGGTGAAATGAGTTGGCACGCTGAGCACCACATCGAAGAGGGGGAAATGTGTAACCCGTTAGACTTAGAAGCCTGGCAACATTTTAACGCAACACATCCAGAATTTGCTGCTAAGATTAGAAATGTTAGGCTTGGTTTGTGTACAGACGGATTCAACCCATTTGGAAAGCTCAGGAAGGCAGTATTCATCGTGGCCAGTGATTCTGACACCTTATAATCTCCCTCCGTGGATGTGCATGAAGATACCATTCATGTTTTTGACAGTCATTGCGCCAGGGCCTAATAATCCTAAGCAGAACATCGATATTTACCTACAGCTTTTGATTAAGGAGCTTAAGATGTTGTGAAAAGACGGCATCTTGACCTATAATGTGTACACGGGTCAGAACTTTTGTCTTAGAGCGGCATTGATGTGGACAATCAGGGACTTTTCGACATATTCAATGTTATCTGGATGGAGTACTCATGTTAAAAATGCTTGTCCTTATTGCATGTCTGAGTCAAAGGCTTTTTATCTGAGACATAGTAGGAAGATGTGTTGGTTTGACTGTCATCGTATGTTTTTGCCTAACCGTCTTCTGTTCAAAAGGGACATGGTTAATTTTATGGCAAGGGTTCAAGACGAGGGTCATGCCCCACATATTCGCATCGGTGTTAAGTAACTTGCGGAGCTTAACATGTATGGGATGAAGAAAGTATATGAGGATGGTGCACGTGAATATAACAACACTTATGGTTCGTGGACTAGGGGGTGGAAAAAGAGAAGTGTGTTTTGGGACTTACCGTACTAGGAAACTAATATGATCAGACACTGTCTTGATGTGATGCACATTAAAAAAAATTTTTTCAATATATTTAATTCAGTGATGCGTGTTGAAAAGGGAACCAAGGATCATATTGGTGTACGTAGAGACTTGCAAAACCTCGGCATTAAAAGTGCGTTGCATCCAGTGGGGAACAAAATCCCAATGGCATCGTATACTTTAGATGATAGACAGATTTAAGCTCTGCTTGAGTGGCTGAAGATGTTAAGGTTTCCAAATGGTTATGTGTCCGACTTGGCTAGGAATTTTGACATGACCAAACATTCCATATTCGGGATGGAAAGCCACGATTGTCACGTTTTCATGCAACGCTTAATTCCAATTGCTTTTCGTGAGCTGTTCCCTGTACCTATTGGGCAGGCTCTAACTGAGTTAAGCTTGTTTTTCAAAATGATAACTTCTCCAAAACTCAAAACGTCAGACATGATGAAATTCGAGTCTTAATACCAGTTATACTGTGCAAATTGGAGAAGATCTTCCCCCCATCATTCTTTGATTGCATGGAGCATTTACTCGTCCGCTTACCATACGAGGCAAGAATAGCTGGACCCGTTCAATATAAGTGGATTTACGCATTCGAAAGGTATGTGCACGTCATCCAAATAATATTAATGTTTTTTCATTTATTTGATATGTTTTGTCTAATTAATATTTACATGTAGGTACTTACGACATTTAAAACTCAATGTTGTGAACAAAGCTCATGTTGAAGCGTCAATGTGCAATCAATATCTTACTGAAGAAGCTTCACATTTTGTATCTCATTACTTCGAGCCAGAGGTACGATGTAGATGTAGAGACCTCCTTATGCATGATGACGGCGGTGACAATAATGATGGATCAGGTGTTCTTTCAATTTTCACTCACCCTGCAAGATTTCATGGGAGGGGTAAATAAATTGTTAGATCCCAATGATCTTCAAATTGCACATTGGTATGTTCTGATGAATTGTTCTGAGGTTGAACCGTATCTGAGAAGGTTCGCAAGTCAACTACATTTTGATGTGCCTGCTTCAATGGCACGTCACCAGTTTGATGCTTTACTCGAAGAGAAATTTCCACTATTCTTCAAAGTGACATTGTTGATTGTTGATTATTTGTTCTAACTCCATTTTTTTTTACAGGCTTTTGCCAGTCATCTCGATTATGCTCCGAACGGTCAAATACTAAAAGACATGGCACGAGGACCTTTGAAATATGCAAAAAGTTATAATATCTGTTACGTCAATGGTTATAAGTTTCACATTAAGAAACATGCTACGAGAAAAGCTGCAGACAATAGCAGAGTGTGTGTTAAAGCAGCCGATGATAGTCAAGACGGAGATGACTTCTACGGTCGGCTTGAAGAGATTATAAAGCTTGAATATCTGGCAATGCCAATCAAGAGAGTGACCTTATTCAAATTCCACTGGTATAACTCGACTCGTCGTGGACGTGGAAGCGGCACACGTGTTCACGAACGCTATCAGATAGTAGACATCCACATCAATCGGTCGTATGGAAAGTATGACCCATTTGTGCTTGCTAATCAAGCTACTCAAGTTTATTACATGCCATATCCAAGTTTAAGACTAGATTTACGAGATGGGAGAGCTGTGTGCAAAGTCAGGCCAAAGAAATATCAACTTAATGTTGCTATACCCAATGACGTAGATGATAGCGCATTCCAAGAGGAACAACGCATATAATTTCAAGTCTCTTATGAAGACAATGTTGAGACATTGCTCCGCGATCCTTCCAGACAGTTTATTGAGTGCGAGGACGAACCAAAAATCGTCGACAATAATTCTCGAAGAAGATGTTGATGTTGATCTAATATTGTCCGGTGAAGAACAAAACGATGATGCTGAATATTTTAGTGATGAGGGTGAAGAGGATATAAACTATTATTAGTATAAATTAATGTATTGTTTCATTTTATTGCATTTGACTCTAAGTATTTTTATTGTTTGTTCTTTTTTTATTCATTACCCCCTCCTATTCAGCTTATGTGTCTCATTTCCTTTTATGGTCAAGTCACTTTAATTATCCCATTTCTAGTTTTGATATGGGTTTTTGACTTTTATGCCCTTAGTAACTTTATCTTATTTTCAATTATACCCTCCATCACCCATACTAATTTTCTTTCCTTACATTAAAAAGCCCATAATACCACTTTCTTTCCTACCCTTAGGGTCCCACTTTTGACTCTCCTTAAAATCCATAAAAAGTCAAATGGGACTCCTAAGGTGAATAGGAGGGAGTATTATTTTAAATTCCTATATTACTCTCAAATAATAATATCTTTACAATTACTTCAAATAATAATAATAACCGTGCATAACAACACGAAAAATAACACTCCCTTCGTTCTTATTTTCTTTCCTAGTTTCCCCAAAAGGAAATTTTACAAAGTTCTTCCCACTTTGAATCTTTCTATTTCTGGACATAAATTTAGACCAAATTAACCTTACTCACTAACCTATATTTACATAAAATACCCTCAAAATTTACTAAATTAACCCCCAAAATAACTGTTGAGCACCACATCTTTTTGCATTCCCAATAATTCATGACCCTCTTTTTTAATAAATCCACCCACTTTCACTCATTTTCATCAACCCACCCACGTCCTTCATTTGCATTCTCAGCTTTTCTCTCTCTTTGAATTCTGAATTTTAATCTTCAAAATTCTTAAGATCTACCCATTTTCTTATTTTTGGTTGATTTAACATTTCTCCTTTACAAAATAAGAGTAATTTTGTGATTTTTGGTAGATTTAATATTTTCGAACGTTTTTTTGATTGTTGTTGATGACTTCATTGTTGGCTATTTATAATTGTGTAACGTAAGGGATAAAATTAAGTTTAATTTTGTTTATGTAATTTAATGACTGAAATTTGTTACGTAAATATAATCTAAAGGCTGTAATTTTTTTGTATCTTCCAAAACAGCCCTTAATCCTTGTATTTGATTTTAAATGGTTGAAAAAACTAATAATGATTTGTAATTGGGCATTGTAATTGTAATTTTTAGATTTAATTTAATGATTTAATAGAAAAACCCTTCAAATATCCCTTAAACATCAAATGTTCTAATTTCATATGTCAATGTACTTAATCATTTCACTCATTGCAATTATTACAAATAAAGGAATAATAATAATAATAATAATAATAATAATAATAATAATAATAATAATAATAATAATAATAATAATAAAGATAATAGTAATAAGTAATAATGATAATAAGAAGTAATAATGATAATAATAATAATAATAATAATAATAATAATAATAATAATAATAATAATAATAATTAATAATAATAATAATAATAATAATAATAAATAATAATAATAATAATAATAATAATATTCAAAATACTTACAAAATACACGGATAGGGTTAAGACACATCATCAACACAGTAAATATCCTTATGCGACAAAAAAATTATCACCTAACTTGTCGCATAACGTATGGTACAATAGCAAGTACTGCACTAAAAAAACAACACACTGAAAAAGCAAAGTTCACCTACCAAATTAATGCTATGCGACATATTAGGTGACAAAAACTTTGTCACATAGCATAATTTTTTGTGCCCTTCCACCTGCAAACAGACAGTTTCATAATTGTTATGCAACAAAGTTTTTGTCAGCTAATATGTCGCCTAATGCCTTTTGGAACAAAATAAGCGATAAAAATATTTTGTCACATATTGCTTTTCTATTTGCTTTGTTAGTTACGTGTAGGCTTGTGCAATTTTGATCTAAACCGACAAATTTATCTAATGTATTTTCCGAAATTTGGTAAATTTTTAAGTTTTTATATCATTATTTTGAGTTGTAACTTATTTAATTTTGTTCAATTATATTGAGTTGTATAAGTATGACTTGAAAATTTATTTTATGCCTGATATGAAAAAACTATTTAAAAATTTTTAATGAAAAAACTACATGTTATTTCTAGCTATTTTATAGTACTAGAATAAAATAATAATAAATTAGATCAGCTTGGTCAAATCCCATTGACTCGAAACCAATCTGACAGGTCTAGACTTGCTCGAATAAAAAGGTAGCGAAATATTTGTTACAGGAGATATATATAAACAATTTTTAAAGAACAATCCAAGAAAATATACTCTTAACATATTAACAATATAACTTATTAAAATATTTAAACTAATTAAACTCTAAATTTATACTAAAATATATTTTTGACAGTCTCTTCCATTAAATAAAATAAAGTAACTATTTATGAGTAAATCAAGCTTATTTTCAGTTGATTCAACTTAATTTATTGATTTTAATTTTAACCCAATTCAAATATAATTAAGTAGACTAAGTTAATATATTTTTAAAAATAATTTTTGACTTACATATAAAATATTTTTTAAAAATAATCAAACTCTTTAAGATTCTTATTTAATTAATTAACTGTAATAATACATAATTTTTTTTCTTAAAGGAAAAATTACCCTGAATAATACGAACTTTCACTGATTTTCCTACAATAATACGAACTTTCAATTAACCATGAATAATACGAACTTTGATACATATTTCCCGCTAGCATACCTAACCGGTTCTTTACCTGGAGAAACGGTAAATTCCCCATTTCTTCATTATGCTAGCGGGAAATATGTATCAAAGTTCGTATTTTATTTATAGTTAATTGAAAGTTCGTATTATTGTAGGAAAATCAGTGAAAGTTCGTATTATTCAGGGTAATTCTTCTTACTTAGTTTTATTAGCCAAAAAAAAATTTTAAGGAATGAGTAAGTTTACCAGTAACAGGTAAAATGGTATGCCAGCGGGAAATATGTATCAAAGTTCGTATTATTCATGGTTAATTGAAAGTTCGTATTATTGTAGGAAAATAAGTGAAAGTTCGTATTATTCAGGGTAATTTTTCCTTTCTTAAATGCATACTAATTATAATAATTATTAATTTTTTTTCCATAGATGCATAATTGTAATTGAAAAAAAGGATTTAGTATTGAATATATAAAAGGATTTGTAATATTTATGGTAGTTGACACATTGTAATTAATTGATTTTGAATATCAATTTATTTGTTTACGTTTTTACTTTATCTTTGAAAGGATGTTTCCATTTTTACTTTGAGATTTACTAATTACTATTATAAACGAATACGATTAAATTGTGTAAATATCTATTTGATGTAATTATTAATTATTTTCTTGATTACAGAAATTGCAATGTAAATATTTTTAATCCAATCAATAAATTGTACATTATACAACCATTCTAAGTTTGCCACCTGTTATTATACATCAAAATAATAGATTCTTCAAGTCCGTACAACTAAATTGTCAAATAAAAGCATGAAAATTCCTTATGATATGTTTGAAAATAATAATTTCATTTTGAAATTTAGAATTGACCTAAATTTAGTATTTGACAAATTAAAAAGAATTAAATTTAGAATTGAGTAAATTTCACCATTATTTTAAAAGTAATTAATGTTGAAAATTTAAAAATTAACTTTTAACTACGTCTTCTCAAATTCTTCTATAATTTTATGTTTAAATATATAATTTTATATTAATTACTTAATTTCAAATCAACCTTAATATTCAAATATTTCTTATGATCATCGAAGAAAGTGATGCCCATTAACTTAGGATGATCCTAATTGCTACCCACCTGTTACTTAAATCCATAGGCATAGTGCGAAATTTAGACGTTGATGATTAGTTAGGCAAATAAGATTTGTTCATTATCAAATAGTTTTTTTTTTTTTTTTTTTTTTTTTAAAAGGCAAACGAGAAGAGAAGTCAGAACCTTTTGGTATGGTTATGAGTCTAAAATTTTAGATTCAATTTAGGCTTATATACAATCTATAGATTTATTTTAGTATTATGAAATTATTAAAATGTACGAAAGGTAAAAAAATGAATAATTAATTTAAGACTCCTTATGGGCACATATAGGACCATACATCCGTCAGACTGGACTAGTATGGGATGAGGTACAATATTTCAACTGATCTTGTATGAGATCGTCTCACCATGAGACAGACTCATATAATTAGCTCATTTTTATAATTGATCACTTCAAAATTATAAGTGATCACCTTAACACACTAAAAGTACATGGACTAGCCCAATGGAGATGACCTCACCTTGAGACCATTTCATTTAAGAATTTGTGTATTGTGTTCACCAAAATTCTAAAATGAAACGGTCTCAAGGTGAGACCAACTCTATTGAGTTGGCCCGATATACAGTTACTGTCTTAAAGTGTTCAGTTATATTCTTAAAGTGATCACATACTACAGTTTTAAAGCGATTTCTTTTATAGTTTTAGAGTGATCACTTATAACCTTAAAGTGATCACTTACAATCTTAAAGTGAAAATCACATCTTTGTCAATTAATATATGATACCCCATATATTAAAAAAGAGAACTCCTTATTGGTATGTCATTTTCTGATAACTAATACTAAGTAAATCTTTTATGTACACAATATCTAGCCATTTACATGCTATTGGATTTGCCAACTTGGTTGTTGCCATCACATATCTTTGTGAATAAGTGTCATCTGCAAATGAACAAACCATTTTTTTCCCTTTGGAAAAGGAAAGAGCTGAGTATAGTCATTACTGCCCACATGCTTGATAGCAACTTGGATTTGGACTTAAGGATGTAAATAACTAAATATTACTATATCTTTCATTTGATTCCATTTCTATGTTGAACATGTTGAAAGTTAGATCGTATACATGTATCCTTTTAAATTTGCACCTTATAAATTAAATATGTGACAGGTTTTTGAGTTATATAGTGAAAACTTAATGAAATTCAAGGAGTACTCTGTACTTAGAATAACTCCTTCAAATTAAACATAATTATTACGTATAGGTTATTTATTCAAGGTAATTCACATGTTAATAGCTAGGTACTCCATCTCATTGAATTTGCCTCATAAATATATTTTGATATATACGACCCTTCTAATAATACTCTACTAAAAATCTACTCCCTCTTATTCATCCTAATAGTCCCATTTGATCAGACATATTTGTCAATGCAATAATTTTATCATTAATAGATCTAATTGTGTATAATTAGAAATTGTAATAAGTGTAATTAATTAATGATCTTTGCAGTGAAATAAATCAAACAAAATCTCACTTAACTATGTAATAACTTATGGATTAAAAATAAAATACAAGTTAATAGTAATTGATGAACAGTGTTAAAAGTCCAATTAAGGGCATATCCTAAGTACATACAAGTTGTTGCTCTAAGATCAAACTTGCTTATATTCCTTTTAAACATGGATAAAAATTTTCATAAGTTCTTGTATAATACGCGCTTTATATATGGAATTAGAAAGCCAATTAATAGAAATTATTAGCTATGAAATAAGAGATTAAAGCTTTGGTTGACCATAAGATTTATCAGTTCCTTTACGTAAGGATAAGATGGTCGTAAGAAGTAAATGAATGTACAAAGTTAAAGCTTATTGAGATATATTTTAGATATTTTAGCTAAGTATTTTTTCAAGTCAAAAGGGCATTTTGGTCCTAATGGTTTCTGGAACATTCTTTGTAATATAAAAGCTTCTTTTAATAAAATCAAGGACATCAGATTTTCCTTGGCTTGGCTTTTGCTTCGAAATCCTTTTCATGGTATCAGCCTAATCTTCCCTTCTCTTCTCTTCTTCAATGGCGGACATCAATCCGCCACCGCCGCCGCCGCCACCACCAGAAATCAAACCTAATTCTCCTTATTATCTCGGTTCCCAAGATCGACCGGGCGATTTCATCACTCCAACCCGATTAAAATCTGATAATTACGCATCCTGGGCAGCCGACATTCAATTGGCTCTTGAAGCTCACCGTAAATTCGAGTTCTTGGATGGCACCATCACTTCTCCTTCCCCACCTTGCACCCGCTCAGACTGGACGGCCATTAACGCCATGCTTATTTCTTGGATCTCAAATACAATTGATCCTGAAATTCTGTAACACCCCGATATTTTCTTCCCGATATATTTAATAATTCACTAGTAATATTATTTCTATATATATATTTTATTTATTATTGGGCTGGGTCATGAGATTTGCAATCCTTTTTGGCAATTAGAATTATTTGGGCCCAAACTTTTCCTTAATCCATCTTTTCTTTTCAAAAAAAAAAAAAAGAAAATATGAGGGACTCTTGGTGGAGCTTGTAACTCCCTTAGGGTAATGAATGATCAAGGCATTAATCCCATATAATTAACCCTTCTTAATTCCTAAATTATTTTCATATTGACATCCTTTCAAAATTTCTCCTAATTCACATTCCTAACTCCATTACACTTCATCATTTGGTGTTTTCCTTTACAATTGTAAGTGTAATTCTTAATCTATGTTGAATCTTAAGTTTTAAATTAAAATTCTATGATTATTATATGTTTTATCTTATAATTCATGTTTACTTTATGAATTTAAAATTTCATGTATGATTTTGGGATGTATTTTTCTATCTAAATTGATGAAGAATGTTTCTTTTTAGGGTTTTAGATATGTTTATATGTATGTGAAGGATTTGTTTGATGGATGATTGTAAAGTATATATATATAAAAAAAATGGATGCTAATAGAAAAATGTATGTGGTGTTAGAAATTTATTTTATTGATTAATAGGAGGAATTTATAATGTTGTTAGAGAAATATATATAAATATATATGTGATGTGTGTGTACATTGTGTAAAAAGAATTATTTTTGAGGAATAAAAATTAATTTCATAGATGGTCATGAAAATTATGTAAATAGTCGTTTAGATTTAATAGGAAATAAAGCATTGAAATTTATATTTTTGTGATAAAAAAAAATGAAATGACAAAATCCCGTAGGTTTGGAAAATGGTGAAAAAAGGTGTTTTTGGAACATTTTTGACTTTGAAATTAGGTTAAAAATACTTATACTATGTTATAAATTATGGAAATTAGTACCCGGGGGTTTTGACGCCTTCCGGACGCAACGGTGAAGTCGGATTTTCAGTTTGACAGTTTTAAGTTGTGTTTCTGGACAGATTATGTATGCTGTCCTGTTTTGTGTGTTTACCATGTTATAGTATGTGATGGATGTTCATGATGTGTGTGGTATTCTAGGTGTGGGTGTAATTGTATATGTGTGTTATGGATGATTTGAGGAAAATGTGTATGTGTGCTTATTTCCCGAATACGATTGAACCTCGTAGGAAGTCGATTCGTGACCGGGAATTGATTAAGACGCTTGTGAATTGGTTATCTTGCTTAAGGTATGTACACGCAGCGTGGTTCGCATTAGTCCGATGTATCATATAATAATGGTATACAAAAGTAAGGCATGGATATATAATACGGATAATGTTATCTTTCGAATAAATAATTTTTATACATTGTTTTGATAAGCAGAGGTAGTATGACCTCACTAACCTTAAAGTGGACGTAGTATGACGTCAATTGGTGGAAATGAATTACTCGCGGTATATGGGGGCATTATGAGCCACCGCGGGGGTATGCATACTTAACCATAGGCACCGAAGTAAGGCGAGTGTCTATGGTAGAGACTTGCTTAGGGGTTAGCTCCCCCTAATGTATTGTCTCACTTATGGAGATTGGAGTGTACCGGCAGTATGGCTGGATAGTACAGCAGTATGGCTGACTAACCTTTATATGAAAATAATTATTCTTTATTAGCATGATCGAAGCGTACTTTTCTGCGAATTGACAGCTATTGAATTAAGTCTTTCTCTTGTTGTAATTAATTATTTGTTATGCGACGTTAGCTGACGTGTACTTTTGGTCTTAACGACCCTGCGATGATGTTGTTTCCTATCTGGGCAATGAGTAGCAGTAAGTTAAGTTGCAGGTCTGGGGAGTGAGGATTGTCCCTTGGAGAAATAAACCGTTAGGATACAGAAGTCTTGATAAGAACTTCTAATAAAGTTTAAAGAATATTTGGTTTTATGAGGCGATTTTGTTCTCAAGTTGTAATAAGTTGATTTAATTTTTCGTTCTTATCCGCTGCTAAGAATTTCTTATATCTAGTAGTTCATAATAACACTAATAAAACTCGATCCGCAAGCTTCCCTCAATTTCAAATCCGTTTTTAACTGCCTTCTAACATCCTGGTTTAACTCGGACGATATACACTTGTTTTTAAAAGGTCATCTTCTCTTTTCGTACGATCCGAGTTATTCCGAGATGTTACAAATTCGATCTTCCTTATCCAAATGTCGGGAAGCCAAGCCTTTTTGGGATCACCTTCAACACAGGTACGCTCAAACTAATGGACCACGAATTCAACAATTGAAATCTTCAATTGCTAAATGTGAAAAAACAAAGGAGATGTCTGTTTCAGTATATTACGGTAAACTTCATTCTTTATGGCAAGAATTGGATAATCATGAACCTTTAATCTCATGCTCTCTTCCTTCTTGTACTTGTGGTTCTTTACATGAAAAACGTCGAGAGCAAAATCAATTACATGAATTTTTAATGGGATTGAATTCTGATTTTTATGGATCTTTAAGAACCCAAATTCTGTCACAAGAAGCTCTCCTCTGTCTTGATCGTGCTTATCAGTTAGTCACCCAAGAAGAACGGGTGCGAACCTCAAGGCT
This sequence comes from Amaranthus tricolor, assembly GCF_026212465.1. Taxonomy (NCBI): domain Eukaryota; kingdom Viridiplantae; phylum Streptophyta; class Magnoliopsida; order Caryophyllales; family Amaranthaceae; genus Amaranthus; species Amaranthus tricolor. The sequence continues at coordinate 8,299,968 of NC_080060.1, read as the reverse complement.
CGAAATTGATCATAAATCACCGGATGTTCTTGGATTTGCTGTGCGTTCTGATGCAGGTCGGATTCGTGGTTCCTCTGACCGACCAATTTGTTCTAAATGTAATAAGCTTGGTCATGAAGCCTCTCGTTGTTGGGCTGAAATCACTTGTGGTCATTGCAAAAAACGTGGGCATGATTCCAACTATTGCTATGAAATCAATGGCTATCCAGACAAATGGTCTGCTGGGAATAAATCTTCCAGTAGGAGTAGAGGACAAGTGCGTGCTAATGTCACTAGTAGTAGTTTTTCGAACAAGTCTCTCATTCCCTCTGTTTCTGCTTTTGGACAAAATTTTATTGCAGAACAATGGAAGGCTATATCTGAGGTTATTGGTAACTCTAATGTTCCCGATAATCGTCTCAATGGTAAATTTGATATGACATCCTGGATAATTGATACCGGTGCTACGCATCATGTCACCGGGGAGTTGGCTTGGTTATTTGACACTCATCCTCTTGAGTGTCCAGTTGGTTTGCCTAATGGCGAACAAGTCATTGCTACTTTGGTTGGCTCTGTTTGTTTGTCGAATAAAATTACTCTCATTGGTGTTCTTTATGTTCCGAATTTATGTTGCAATTTACTTTCGGTTTCTCAACTTAATGACAAATTACAGACAATTGTACAATTTAATTCTCTTATTTGTGCTATACAGGACCAAACGAAGGAGCTAATTGGAATGGGAGTTAGAAAAGATGGACTATACTATTTTAGCAAACCAAACGTTTCTACACGCGCCTCTATTTTTGCCGCAACATCGAGTTTGGAATTGTGGCATCGTCGCCTAGGACATCCTTCTGAAAAAATAGTTAAGTTGATTCCTCATGTACAAAATACAAAAGATAGTTTACCATCAAGGTGTGAAATTTGTATGCATGCAAAACATCCTAGAGACAAATTTTTCACAAGTGATGATAAAACATCTCGAATCTTTGAAAAAATTCATATTGATTTATGGGGTTCATATCGTCATATTTCATCATGTGGTGCTCGATACTTTTTAACTATTGTTGATGATTATTCAAGAGCTGTTTGGATATATCTGTTAATTGACAAATTGGAAGTTTTTCGTGTGTTTATGTCTTTTGTTGCTTTGGTCGATCGACAATTCTCACAAAAAATTAAGGTAGTACAAAGTGATAATGGGACAGAGTTTAATTGTTTGCTTGATTATTTTAGTACCACTAGTATTTTATTTCAAACATCTTGTGTTGGTACCCCCCAACAAAATGGAAAAGTTGAGCGCAAACATAAACATATCTTGAATGTCGCAAGAGCTTTGAGGTTTCAAGCAAACTTGCCTATTTTTTTTTGGGGTGAATGTGTTTTAGCTGCGGCCCACTTAATTAACCGCACACCTACTCCCCTCCTATATAATAAAACACCTTTTGAAATTTTATTTCATAAACCTCCGTTCTTTGATGCTATTAGAGTATTTGGGTGTTTGTGTTTTGCTCATAATCAAAAGACTAATGGTGATAAGTTTGCAAGTCGAAGTCGTAAGTGTGTCTTTGTGGGCTATCCTTATGGAAAGAAAGGTTGGAAATTATTTGACCTTGACACGCAAGATTTCTTTGTTTCTAGAGACGTAAAATTTGTTGAGGATGTTTTTCCATATCAAGATGTTCAGTATAAAAGTAATAGTACTCAAGATGTGCATCATGATTTTATTGAATACAATTTGCCAATTTATGAGGATATTCAATCTGAAGAAAGTGAAAAAGGAATTTTAACTATTCCAAATGAGCATGATGAATCTGTTAGTTTCACTGAGCCATTTACAAGCTCTGGGTCAGCTCTTCCAATTCAATCATGTTCTTCTGTTCCTCTTGCTGGGTCACCATCGGCTGTTGAGCCTCCTCCCTTACAACAGCCCAATAGTACTTCCTCTGATCCAGCGCTCGCTACATCGGATCAACTGCCTCCTGCTCTTTTGGGTCGTGGGTTTCGTGACAAATTCCCAAACGTTTTGTATCGGGATTTTGTGACTCATATGGTTTCTGCTAATAGTCCGTCCTCTAGCTCTCCTTCTTCCAATTACTCCTCAGGTACTCCGTATCCTTTAGCACATTATATAAATTGTGACAATTTTTCCATGCATTATCGTACATTTCTTGCAGCCATCATTAAGGGAAAAGATCCAAAATCCTTTAAGGAAGCCATGAAGTATGAGGAGTGGCGTAAATCTATGCAAGATGAAATAAAAGCTTTAGAGGACAATGGCACATGGACCTTGGAGCGACTTCCTCCCGGGAAACGTCCTCTAGGTAGTCAATGGATTTACAGGACAAAATATTTGTCAAACGGTAATATTGAGCGTCTTAAGTCTCGATTAGTTGTTTTGGGTAATCATCAACAAGCAGGAATTGATTACACTGAAACATTTGCTCTGGTTGCCAAAATGACCACAGTACGTGCCTTTCTTGCAATAGCAGCTTCAAAAAACTGGGAATTACATCAAATGGATGTTCATAATGCCTTCTTGCATGGTGATCTTAATGAAGAAGTTTACATGAAATTACCTCCTTGTTTCGAGTGTTCAGATCCGTCATTGGTATGTCGTTTACGCAAATCACTGTATGGTTTAAAACAAGCTCCACGTTGTTGGTTTGCAAAATTAGTATTCGCTTTGAAAGAATATGGCTTTCTTCAATCATATTCCGATTATTCTCTTTTTACTTATACTAAAGGCATTATTCAAATCAATGTTTTAGTCTATGTAGATGATCTTATTATCTCTGGGAATGATTCCGCTGCACTTACTCTTTTTAAAGCTTATCTTAGTAATTGTTTCAAAATGAAAGATCTTGGTGGTCTCAAATACTTCTTAGGAATTGAGGTTGCTTGTAGTTCATCTGGTTTGTTCTTATGCCAACGTAAGTACACTCTAGATATTATTTCTGAAATAGGTTTTGTTAGGGGCAAAGCCTGTTGGGTTTCCTATCGAACAAAATCACAGGCTTGCTCTTGCTACTGGAGAATATATGAAGGATCCCGAGGCTTACCGTCGTCTTGTAGTGCGTTTGATATATCTCGCAGTCACTCGCCCAGATCTTGCCTATTCAGTTCATATCTTGTCTCAGTTTATGCAGGAACCTCGTCTTGAGCATTGGGAAGCAGCTCTCCGAGTAGTGCGCTATTTAAAGGGTACTCCCGGCCAGGGTATTCTGTTGCGTGCGGATAGTGAGTTAACCTTGGAAGGCTGGTGTGATTCAGATTGGGCTGCATGCCCTCTCACTCGTCGCTCACTAACAGGATGGCTTGTTTTTCTAGGACAATCCCCTATTTCTTGGAAAACAAAGAAACAACATACAGTGTCTCGCTCTTCAGCTGAAGCTGAATATCGATCAATGGCTGCAATCACATGTGAACTGAAGTGGCTAAAAGGTTTGTTGTTAAGTTTGGGCGTTCATCATCCTAAAGCAATAAAATTGTTCTGCGATAGTGAATCTGCTTTACACGTTGCAAAGAATCCCGTTTTTCATGAACGAACAAAGCATATTGAGGTAGACTGTCACTTTGTTCGCGATGCAATCATTGATGGCCTAATTTCTCCTAGTCATGTGACGACTACATCGCAATTGGCGGACATTTTCACAAAAGCCCTCGGCAAACCACAGTTTGATCTTCTTCTTTCCAAGTTGGGCATTTTCGATTCTCATGCTCCAACTTGAGGGGGGGTATTGAGATATATTTTAGATATTTTAGCTAAGTATTTTTTCAAGTCAAAAGGGCATTTTGGTCCTAATGGTTTCTGGAACATTCTTTGTAATATAAAAGCTTCTTTTAATAAAATCAAGGACATCAGATTTTCCTTGGCTTGGCTTTTGCTTCGAAATCCTTTTCAAAGCTCAATTCAGATGACCATTTACAAAGGTTTGTATATTTATTGAAAAAATCTTAATACAATTTATAACAAAATTCAAGGCAATGACGACACGCCAAGCTTGTGGAAGAATTTAGGCATTTACTATACAACTTGTCAAAAATGAGTACTCTCTTTTTCTAAAAGGTCATTCTAATTCTCTCACAATAGTTTTAGTCTATGTAGATGATGTTTTGGTAAATGGTAGTAATTGGAACATAATGCATATATAAAGCAACATTTACATAGAGTGTTCACTATCAAAGATCTTGGATCTTTGCATTATTTTATGGGAATAGAGGTAAGTGATACTCTTAATAGTTTAGAATTTACACAACATAAAATACTCCAACAAGTGGTGTTTTATGTTTCAAGAAGTAGTTACACATCTTTCCATACTTCTCAACTTAAATGATAAAAGATGTATTTTGTTAACACATTCATTCATATCTGTATAGAAGCTTAGTAGGTAAGTTGAATCTCCTTATCAACACAAGGCCTGATTTAGTCTACATAGTTATTAAAATACCGACCTAGCAATGTCATAAGATTTCTCATCGGACATCACTTCTACATACTTTGAAGTGTCCATACTTCTTGTAGACAAGACATTGTTTTGAAAGGAAACACTAAATTGGTTGTGCAAGCCTCTTCTGATACAAATTAGGAATTATGTTTAGATACTAGGATGTTGTCTATATCCTAATTTTAGGTTGTTTATCCGTTATTTTCCATGTCCCTCTGAAACAGCACCATTTAGCTCAACAAGCTTTCACACATTTGAGTCAAATGATACTATTTCAAAGGGACTAAGGAAGTAGTTATTGAAGTCAAAAAAGTAATAGATACTATACAAATCAAGTTCAAAAGCTAGATATAGGGTTATGTCCCATCCAACTTCAGAATTTACTTGGTTAGTAAGATTTTAATTGAGCTTGAGGTAACCTTTAGAATTTGCCATACTACACTCGTAACTTGTAAGTATCTATTAAATGACTGAAAATAATCCTTGGCAAGATTTTAATAGAAACAACATTACATTTGTTTGAATTTTGTAATATATTGTATTCTAATGCTATATATGAATTAAAAAAACATAGTGTTTAGCAAACGGCTGATAGTTAATTATAGTGGCATGAGTTAAACCTTTTTGAGGGCCTGACTAGGGATAAGGGTAGTTCATGGCGTCATATTCATGTTTTAAACTACTGATGTCCTTTTAGATTACCTTTTGGTGTTCTTGCCTCCCTACTTCTCTTGTTTCTTTACTATTAATTTTTTGTTTTCTTTTATTTTGTAGTTGGTTCTACTTATTTATTTTATTTATAGATTTTTATTTTATCTTTTTTGTATAGCTACGTCTCTTTATCTTTCTCGAACCGAGAGACTCTTTTGGCGGCGCTCTCCTGTATGGGTATGAGTTGCCGCCGTTGTTCTCTCCCCAGACCCTATCCATAGTTTTTCTATGAGCGGGATACACTAGGTAGGATGATGATGATGATTTTATTAACCGATTTGACTAGCTGATTTTGAAGAGCAATTTGTTCAAAAGCAGCTTATTCATATCAATAAGCTGTTTTAATCAACTAGTTTACCAAACATTAACATTAGCTCGTTTAACCACTCAACCCTCTAAATATATCAAAACAAATTAATATTGTTCAATAAGCTATTATGTCAAATATTCTCATGACCCGTTTGGTAGGTGGTATTAAATGATGGTATTGAGAATGAAAACTAGCGTAATATTGGTTGAAAATTTTCTTGCTTACCTTAATGGTCATGCTTGTTCAACTTCAATCATTTCATTTTCTTCATGAAATTCATTCTAATGCATTATCATTAGGAGATGCGGTATTATGCAATAATGCAAATTTAAAAATAAAAATATTTTTGTAATCAAAATTTCATCACCATGAAAATAACATACGACTTTTGATAAAACTTTACACTATAATCATTTAATACTACTAGTCAAAGTGGCCCTCAAATCAAAATCTCCGCAAGAACTAGATATGGTATCCAAAAGAATAATTATATAATTAAGAAAAAAAATTATTTCAAGACTTTTCAATATGAGACATCTTCCATTTTGCTCCGTATTATGGTCACTCTCACAACTCACAACCTTCCTGTTGTGGAGTGAGCCCCCCATTGCTCTTCCCTCCTTTGTCCTTGCCAAACCTCAAAAATTTACTCTTTCCTCCATAAATACCACCTTCATTTACCCTTTTCTTGTCTCCCTTCCTTCTTTTCTTTGGTTCTTTTTCTCTTTATTATAGAATTTCAACAAGAAAATCTACCAAAAAAATAAAGACAAAAATAGCAACTTTTCTTCACAAGAATGTTTAATTGTAATGGAGATGATCCTCGTGTTCATGATATCAAAAACAAAATCAGGGTTGTTCCCAATTTCCCTAAACCTGGTATACCCTTCAATCTTCTTGCTTTTGTTTTAAACTGGCCATTTTCATATCTGGATTGATAAAGAAAAATGCAAAATGCTGCCTTTCTTTTATTTTATTTCTTAATTTGTTTGTCAAGTTGGTCTTCTGCATGTTTTATACCTTCTATTTTTAGAATAAAGGGAAAATCTTTGCTCGTTTTTGTGCACTTTTGTTTAAGCAAACAAATTTTAAATGGGTAATCAATAATTTTTGTAGGAATTATGTTTCAAGACATAACTACTCTGCTGCTTGATGCTAAGGCCTTCAAGGACACAGTTGATTTATTTGTGGAACGTTACAAAAGCAAGAACATTTCTGTTGTGGCAGGTGAATTTTGATTTTCTACGTTAAAATTACATGTATTTACCTCTAATTTTTGTCTTCTTTTCTTGTTCGTAATAAAAGTTTATGAGAAGAGGATTCCAAGTATGACTACTTACATACCATCTTCTTTATGTCTTCATATTGTATGTAAAGGAACTACTATTAGAAGTGTTATGATGATTTGTAAAATCCCCAAGTGGGAAAAAGACAACTTTCTTTGTCATGGAGTAATATGGATAATGGTGGGTAGGGTCTTCTATTTTGTTAAAAAAAATAAAAGGATATTGGAGAAATTAGTTTAATCTTTCCTACATACACTTCAGTTTTTATTAGCTGAAATTTCTTTTGTGGGTTTTGACATATTTTAATTTTATTAAAAACTTTTTTTTTGCGTGTGTGCAAGGTAATCGATCGCACAAACCTCTCTTTTCTCGTATATGAAAAAGTTATATTAAGTTTATTAATAAAATAAATATATTTACTATAAATAAGACGCAAAATAAAAGTTTTGCACAAGACTCCAAAATCTTCAAGACGGCTCTACTGCGGGGAAATCTAGGCCAGGACCTGCCTCCGACTTCGATTAAAAACTATGTTGTATTGAATTGTATAGCATAAACAGAATTTGATTGCAGCTTTAGCGCTCCGCCCTATACTATTATCTTAGATTTGCCACTAATTTGAAAATTGCTAGGCTGATAGGCTGAAGAAAATGGTGGGGCCAAGTTAGGGAGAGAAAGTAGGGAGTTCAATAATAAAATGGTTGAGTACACTCAAGTTTATGGTTGGCTTAAAGAGTGCTTTTAGGAGTGATTTTATGTTGACTGTGGGGCTATCTTAGTGGGGTATGTTATCGATTACTATCTGTGAAAATAATGAGCGGCTTCCATTGTTTTCTTATTGTGGTTGGATCCAATCTTGGGTGGACCCTTGTGATTTTGTTCTTGATTTGTTAGTTCCTTTGGCTAAAGTTGAATGACCAAGTCCAAATTTTACTGTTCTAGTGGGTTCTTTCCCTGCCTAGTTTATTCTTTTTTTGGCACTATGTTTAATCTTTCACTGCCTCTTGTCAGACTTTGTACAAAAAGTCTTTGTAAAATTGCTCTAATTGGCTGCATTTAGCTAGTGATTTCTGTTCTCTTGATGTCAAATTTGGGAGTGAACAATGAAATTATTTTGCTTGGTGATGTAAAAACGGTATCAAACACTGTCGTGCTGATACTTGTGTTGAACTAGTGATTGTTAGAGCATATAACATATCCTGGGACCTTAACCACTAGCTTAAGCTTTTAGTTGAGTTGGTTTCTTGACATAGTATCAGAAGCCCTCGTGACAAGAGGTCACGGGTTCAAAACTCAACCACCCCTGAAATTCAAATGGAACATTTCGCACTAGGTATGAGGACGGGATGAGGACGGCCTATATCGCATCCATACTTCTATCCCAAAGGGCTCTCGTGTGAGGAGGCGTGTTAGAATATATAACAAATTTTGGGGCCTCAATCATTAGTTTAAGCTTTTGGTTGAGTTTGTTTCTTGACAGTAATGTGAGTTCATTTGTTCAAGACACATATGAAGGCTTATCTGAATATGCTGATCTTGATTTTTCTTTGGCGATTTGCGAAAACGATGGAAAGGAATTAAGATCCTAGAAATCAAATATATCATTTGTATGAAGAGATGGTGAGATTTACCATAATTTATTGTGTATGATTTGTCATATTTAGAATTCCTGTCCTTTTCCTGCAATGTGGGGCTGAAGAAACTTAGTCAAATCCTTCACTTGGCTGTACTGCTGTTCATTTGCATGCTTGCAAATCTTTTGGTTAGATTTAGAGGTGGTATGGGCCAACAATTTTGTTATAGCTGTCGCATGTGCAAAAACAGAAATCCTGTTGATTGCAGTCCTTCCTGTGATCAGGAGAAATCCTGTTGCTATCTACAATCTTCTTGCTCAAATTTGTAGTTATGCTCTAAGATGCCACTGCAGAAGTTCTCAGTAGGTGAGAAGCTGCTTTCGTCTTCTTGCTCAAATTAATGGTGGTATTTGCTAAGCTTTCAATCTTGTACTGATCTCCTTTGACCATGATGACCTAAAGCGTATAGCACATTTTAGCTCGTTTTAAATTGATAATGGAATATCTAACCTTTAAATCCCTTTGTATGCGTGCACAATGAAAAAGAACAAATCAAATAATTTTGAAGGATTAATGTTTAGATCTTTTAACCAAGAAAGAGTGGTTTCTAGCTTGGATCCTAAAATTCAATTGTTGTCTCGTTGGCATCGTACTATTTATTGTGGTAATAGAGAAAGAATTCATAGTACAGCCATTTAGATTCCCTCAATAGCTTTGGCTACTACTAATTAGTATTCATTTTATTTAGACACCGAAATAATATTACATTAATGGAACATTGTTAATACAGAGTGTTACTTTTCTTTGCGTTCCTACATAACCTCATATTCTTGGGATCATCGTGCAAAAACAAGGCCGCAACGCATCGCATCGCGCGCATTGTAAGGTTTTTTTTAAAACCTAACAGATATATCCCGTGCTGTAAAGGTCTACAAAATTGCATCTTGGGTCGTATCAAGGAATATCTCATGCTTTTGACCGATATTTTACGCGCTACGATAACCGCATCACCGTTTTGTTACTGCGGTTTCAACTGTTAAGGCTTTGGCTTTGTTGTGTTGATTTAACCATGCCCTTTTCTCCATCATTTTATTTCTTTGCTCAGAACAAAAATTTTCAACTATCTATGGTCCTATTGCACTAGAATTGGAATTGTTGTCTTGAGCTATGCTGAACCAAGGGTTTTTGTTTTTGCTAGGCATTGAAGCTAGAGGTTTTATCTTTGGTCCTGCTATTGCGTTAGCCATTGGTGCCAAATTTGTGCCTTTAAGAAAGCCAAGAAAGTTGCCAGGTACCTTCTCCCTGTATAAATTTGCAAATTGCAACCTAATTGGTTAAAATGTTCAAAATGGTCCGAAAATACAGTTTTGGTCGGAACTAGCTCCTTGAATTAGAGATTTAGGTAACACATAGTGGAAGTCATTATCTCTTCATGTTTTTACACTTCTTTTGAACATAGAAGACGAATACAAGCTACCTTGTTTTCTATATAAGATGGTGGATTAATGGCGGAATTTGTTTGTCTCTTTAAAAATCTCGGTTTGTTATGTTACAAGAAGTTGTTAGATTGTCAACGGTTTTGCCTTATGTTGTGTATGAGCTGAGTTATATCAATGCACCATATGAGAGGACTACTCCGGAATGATAATCTTCTATCTTTAATTCTTGATAGGGGAAGTTATCTCAAAGGAATATGTATTGGAGTATGGCAGGGATTGTTTGGAGATGCATATTGATGCTATTGAACCTGGTGATCGTGCTTTAGTTGTTGATGATTTGGTTGCTACTGGTGGAACACTATGTGCAGCTATGAGTTTACTAGGTAAGACAAGATTCTGCTATTGTACAAAAGATTATCATTTAGAATTGTCTTCGTGAATAAAGCCATTGATCTCGAAAGTCATCAAGAACAAAGCAACAACACAACATTTCATTGCACCTATGTCATTAAGTGGTTTCTATTTAGGGTGAGATTTGAGGGGTTCGGATGAGTACAACCTACCCCTTGTTATACAGTTGTTAGTGATAACAAAGAGGTTGTTTTCGATTGAGTCTTAGTAGAAACATTATCTGCAACTTCACATAAACAAGAACTGTACATGATATAATGAGGCATTTTACTATAGTTCAAAATAATCCAAAATCAAAGAACTATAAATCTATTGCCCTATCATAGTGTAAAAATGCGGTAAGTGAACGATGATGCAGTAACGGGAGTGATGCGGTTTTCATAACGCCTAAATATCAGTCGAATTATAAGATATCCCTTGATACGGCCCAAAACATGATTTTTTTACACCTTCACAACGCGAGAAATATTGGTTCTTTTATTTTGAAAACCTTTACAACGCGTTCGATGTGATGCGATGGGGCCTTGTTTTTACACTACGGGCCCTATCAATTTAACGGATACAAGTTTGGTAACTTGAGTCTCCTAGAATATTCATCAAACAAGTTATGGATGTTAAAATGTAAAAAAAATGAAATTTCAAGTCCTGATGTGCATCATATTATGGATAATAAATCTGCAATCTTTTGGAAATATACATATTTCTGTTAGTATTTCTTTTGCTTGCTGTAAGCAGGGTTTCAGATTGGTTGGGTATGTACGGGAAGCTATAATATCAAAAAATGCAAATGTGTCACTATCTTAAAGAAAGCTATGTTCTTTTAGGAAGATGGTAAACAGAAATTGTTGCATATGTTGGGGACATTGTCATATTGGCTAGACGGTTTTTATATGATTGCTGACCACTGTCTTGTTTCCACAGAACGTGTTGGAGCAGAGGTGGTTGAGTGTGCATGTGTCATCGAACTACCTGATTTGAAGGTCAGAGCTCTGCGTGTTATCTTCTTTTATTGAATTAGCCTTGACTTCTACTCACTCTATCCCCTTGAGATTGCTACAAAGGGATATGAATGCTTTCTTTATATTTGGCATTGAGTGGTGGGACAATAAATCGAAAGAAACAAGTATATGGAAAGAACATATAGCTGAGATGAACCGAGAGAATGGGTTTGTGACGAGATTGAGAGTGAGACATCCATTTACATAAAGAAAATTGAGCAACATATAACATAATCATTTCTCTTTAAGGACACAAGTGATCAAGACTTGCTACTTTCATCTCGAAAAGGTCTAACTAAATATAGATGCTAATTCTATATTTAGCATGTTGATTCTTAAGTCTTAACCCACATCCTTATAGCTGCAATGTTTGATTACTTGACTATATGTGAGATTTACGATATTCTCAAAGTTGACCTTGATACCAAAACTGATGTTGATTAGCATGTATTTGCTTCTTACTTTTCTTCTGAGGAATCAATTCTTTTGACTTAAGAATAGGAAAAAGATGGTACTATGGTCCACGAACACCAAATAATATGCTTGTGACCTTGCAATATGATTAAATCCGTCGTGAGCTACAATATGCCCGATATGCTGCTTTTATGGGGCCTAGTTAATCATCTAGGTTTGAGGGGATGTTGACATCTCCAAGTGCTGTTCATATGCTCATATTTTTGTAGATAAGTGTCTGATCCGTTCAAAATTGCATTCTGCTCGTGAAGAATAGGGAGCATATTCAGCTGACTACCGATCTATGCTGTATATCACTTCTGTTCGTTCAATGTTAAGATTTGGAAGGCAGGAAATCTGGAATGGCCCCCCTTATTTTGGTCTGGGGTTGTGACATGTTTCGGCAGTGTCATCTTGTAATACTATGTATAAAACTGACACAACGAGGGCCTATATTATTTAGCATTAGACAACTTACTCTGGATAAGGGATATTCAATGGGTCGGGCTCTTATTTTGAGCCCTTATCCAGCCCGTTTGTAGAAGGGCTTTGTAAGGGCCGAGTAAAAAAAATAGGTCGGGCCGAAAACGGGTTGTACTATAATTAAAATGAAGCGGGTTATAAAAGGGCCAAAAACGGGCCTTTGTAAATAACATAATTAATGTATAATTTAAATACAGTTCGTCTTGTATGAGATCGTCTCACGGTGAGACGACTTCAAAATAAGAAATCTATAAGCTAAAAGTTTTTATTATTGGGCTAATTGACCCAAGTATGAGACATGTCTCAGGTGAGACCGTCTCATACAAGAATTTGTGATTTAAATATTATAAATGACAATGCCAATGAAATTATTAGTATTTTTTCAATTTAATTAATATAAATGATAGTTTAATTGTTCTAAATTGATAAATGGGGATTAAAATAATTTTTAGTTGTAAATATGGGTTGGGTTGTGTCGGGCCGGTTTATATTCTGTATTTATACGTCTCTGACGAATGATATACCCAATTGAATTGACGGAATGAATTGATGCAGGGCCGTGAGCGCTTGAAAGGAAAGCCATTGTACATCCTGGTGGAAGCTCATTAGTACAGCCACCGCTCTTCGAGATCCAACTCCTATAAGTGTGCATAAGTACAGCACTGGCCGCTTCACTGATTCAGATTATCCTGTTTCTGATATATCCTCTTAGCTGACCGTTTCCTAATGCCCTTATGAATCTGGATATCGCTGAGAATATTTTCGAACCATAACGTAAGCAACCAAGCATAAAAAAAAGAACGTGCAAGAATACGGGCTTCACTTCAGCACGAGAAAAGTTCTTAGCATTCCGAGGGCTTTGTTTGCCCTTGATTAAGCAGGGACTGTTCTCCCTAGCTTTACTGCATTATGGTTGTAAATTGTATTTGTAGCTGACATATCAAACTGAGCTTTGACTAATCTATTTATTTGTTATACTTTTATCCCTTGTTGAGGTTCAATAGTTTCTTCAACAAGCACTTCAAGGGCAAAGGTTTTCGGTAGTTTTCCATCATGGTAAAAACAAAGCCTAATTTCAAAATTAAGTGTCGAACAAAGTATTTCAGTAAATATACGTCTTTTACCCGAGCCTAAGGCGAGGCATTTTCCGTTGTTAGCAATATGTGAAGATTCTTAAACTAAGTCAAAGTTAGCTTAACAATTATTTACTGTTACTAACAGCAGACGATTACTAAACTGAGTCAAAGTTTGCTCAATAATTGCCTTCGATTGAACTGACTTTAAATTCAATTTAAGAGGTTCAACACTTGTGACCACTAAGCCACTAGAGAATGTTTGAAATATTAACCAAGTATAAGTATATAACTTGAGTTGTAATTACGTACATTGTTGATAAAGAACAATTGAGCCTTTATTTAAGATATGTTGATAAGAAAGGAATGGTGAAAGAGAGATTGATTGGTTTAGTTCATATGGGTAACACTAGTGCTCTAATTCTTAAATTTGTTACTCTTTTCTCATGAAACATTCTTTAACTTTAATTTGTTTAAGATATATCACACATTTATTTTTGGGTGAGATTATAACAAATTTTTTTTTTGTCTCCTCATTTTGATATTGTAAAAGCTTTTGCATTAAACAAAATATAGTAAAATTAGTAGGATGAAGCGATACTCTTATATGAGTATATTTAATTATCAAATTGATAATCCATACACCTTACATGACGTAATTTAAATTGATTATTTTTTTATTATATGGTAATTTGTATTAAGAAGAGAATTTTGCGAGAATCGAATTAAAATTTTTTTAAAGAGGTGTTTAACTAAAATAATATTCAATTTTTAAAGATATTTTTTTTTTGAAAGTGAGTTAAATAAAGGATTCTTAGTTCAATATGGCATTAAATAAGACATTGTAATCCTCACCACTAAATAAATCTTGCTTAATTTACACATGAAGCTTACTTAAATGATTTGTCTTAAATGGAGTTGAAATTGAAAAAAATTTCTACTATAATAATCACTTAAAAATATTTTAAAAAATGTTGTTCATGTTACTAAGCAATTTTAATTTTCTTTGGAGTATTCAAAGCTTATTGTGAAGCAAAAGACTAGTAGGTCTACTTAGAATTAATAAAGAAAATAATACATTCTCAAGTCCTCAATAAAAAAAACAAATTGGTATTATATACCATGTGATACATAGAATCAATAATAATACAATAATATAGATATAAAATCACAATAAAGAATTAAAATTCAACCTTTTCATTTAGATTTGTCTAAGAATATCATTTGATTAAATGGGTTAGGGGAATTTAAAAAAAAAAGTTATTATTGCATGGGTAAAATATCTAGGACGACGTTAAGCAGTTCATTTATTTATTTACTTTATAAAGTTGTTCCAATTAAAAGCAAGGAAAATTTGATAAAAATATCAATTATTATTTATCTACTTTAGACAATTCATAGTAGTGATTAACTCAAAATAATCTATATTAATGGAGTGATATTCTCATCAAAATAATCCGAATTAATTTTCTACTATAACAATCGAGAGCATTTTGAAAAGATGCATAAAAAATTGGGTCATTATGAGGGGTACACCAATTTTACGGGTAATTTTGAGTTAACCAATACTAAGAATTATTTTGAATTGATGAGATAGAGTTAAAATTGTTATTAAGGTTTTCTAAAAATAAATCAATGTCCAACAATAATATTATATCCAAATGTTCATTATAACTTTTCTTTTTTAGTTTTTACTGTTAGTTTACTTAGATCGATCCAAGTCTCAAATACATCAAGTATTTGTATCTAGCTATAGGAATATCAAGAGAATCTATTTTTACTTTTTTTTTATCATAAATCGAAGATGCTTTCAAAGAATCTTGAATCTCTAAAAAAAAGAGTATTCCAACAATTGTTTTAGCTCATATTAAAGTTTAAAAGTTCCAAACCAAAAATAAAGTAATTTAGATAAAAGCCCACCTACATAAATGTTAAGAAACTTTTTTTAATAAGCATCGAAGTAAGAAATTTTTTACTTTAGTAATATTTTATAGGCAAATCATTGAGCTTACTTGGACAAATCCTTGCTACCAGCTCTTCATGTTTTTTTATACATATAAATAAATATAATATACTTAAATTTAAAATATATTATTATCAACCACCATTATTGATCATCATATATTTAAAATTTTACAAGCCTTTCAAGTTCCAACTCAATTTTATTTAAACATCAAAAATTAGTAAAGATAAGTAATCATTCTGTAACCTTCAACTTGTAATAAAAAATAAAATAAAATACTAAAATACAGATTTATTTATTCTAAAAAAAGAAGAAAAATATACTCTAGTCCCCATAGTATATGTCAGACAAAGATGAAGCAAAATGATTCATGCACTATTTAGAAAGACAGGAAATCGTAAAAAGATATGAAACACTCCATTAGTCTAAGTATAATTCTCAAAAGCAGATACATGTAGATTTACATTAAAGCATACAAAATTCATAATTCCATATATGAATGTCTCTAAATATCATTTTTGTTATTTGCTGTATACATTTCTGCTATTTTGTCTCTTGGTAAACACTAAATAGTCTGAATTCTGAACTACCCTTGCTCTAAGGGCACATACAAGTATACGCAATTTTATAAAAAGTATATTAATACCTCAATTCCAGCTCTCGCATATTTAAGTTATATGGTGCAAATTCAAAATGATATAATATTTATTACACAGTCACATCAACAAACGGAATGAATAAAAACTAATGGGCAATTGATATAGCAAGATATAGAAGATCAAAGGATTTTTATGGAATTGGAAGTATATACTAGATTGGTCTAATCTGAACAAAACTCTTAAAATAATTATAAATAAATACTCTCTTTGTTTTTTTTCTTCTCATTTACTTTTAATACGGTTTTCAAAATAAATTTTAAATCTTAATGTCTATAAATACACATAATAAAAATACAAAAAAAACATAATAAAAAACTATACAGTAAGACGAATCTAACGAGATCTCACATAGGAAAATACCTAGTGAAAAAACATAATATATGTCAAAAACATTAATTAAATTTCTCTCTCCTTAATATGAAATATTCTAAATAGGAAAATACCTAGTGAAAGTTAAATAAACTTTCAACTCGGTTTGAAATGTTAATTAAATATATTAATTGATCTATATGACTCAGACCCTTAACTAATAAGTCTATAACTATATATTTGTAGTGAATATTTTTACTTATAAAATCATACATTAATAATGGAAAGTACCTTCAAAAATTATATGAGATAATTATGAAATACAATGAGTTAGATTTGAATTAGATTTTACATTTTTTTGATTTTAATCAGAATAAAAGTTGATTTTTTTTCAACTTTGTCTCCAACTTGAACTCGATTTCGTTTATTCAGATTTAGCTCTTATTCGGACTCTTAAATTTAGCTCCAATGGATCGGATGATAATATTTTTTTTTTGAGAATTAAATTCGTTCAACGATACACAAGCTAAGAGCAACAATGTCTTTCAATAGACTACGATTTTTACGCATTGTACCTGACAAATGAGATATAATTTAGCCTTTAATAAGTTAGAATTCGTCCAAATTCTACTTCATAATTATATTAAAATTCAAATAATGTCTTTCATACATGCACATTAAAGTTTGGAGGAAAATCCTTCTATGATGTGTTCCCATAACTTTGCCCGTCATGATGACCACATAAACAAAAGTTAAAATAGTTATATTGATATTTTAATTCCAAATGTACAAAATTGTCCAAAATAAATTAAAAAAATACTTCCAACAATTCTCCGCATGATTCATATGCTTTTTTTATATTATTCATTTATCAGTTTTAATTTATTTTTTATTTTTAATCTATATATCAAAACATAGTTAAGTAAAATTTATTTGATTCGTCTCAATATAAATTTTATTAATATTATTTTTTTACTTATGTACAATTAAATATGTTTAGAATTAAATTAATACATTAGATAGAGTTCAAAACTAAATTGGACAATTAGTGTGAATTACATTGAGTAGAATATTTAAACTATTACGTACAGAGTTAAGTCGTAGTCGGATTGTGAAATTTTTTATGAGATATGACTTCAATTTAAATCGAACTACTTTACATCAGATTCAAATCAGATTGTTCTCGAGGCCACTAATTGTCATTACTCCACATGTTTTGAGTGTAATGGACACTCTTATTTTGTTACCATTTAATTATATCAAGTAACAAATTCTCTTTCTTTAGGTAGTTATTGTCTTAAGTGTTTCTCTTATATTGTTATACCAAATAATATATAATTGTAACACTTACCTTTACTCTTACTCTTCTTTATTATTTTCCTTTCTATTTTATTTTATGTCCTATACCAAACAACTGCTAAATGTCATGTTCATCCCTAGAATAATGACGAGCAATTCATTATAAATTAAAAGTAGAATTTTAATGAAATGACATTATAAAAGTGTAATTATTACCACTAAAAATGATTATACGAAAAAGTTGTAAAAAAAAGAAAAAGAAAATCTATACTACTCCTAGAAACTAAAAGTTAATGATGAATTGAGCATGTAGGATTATAAGAATGTATATGAGATAATTGATGAACAATAGATCAGCGGAATTCTAAACATGACATCATCAATGATATTAATATCATCACCACAATCAACGGAATGAAATCACCTAATATCATTTGACTATTCACTATACATTAATTAAGGAATCCTAAAGTTTTTTTTAGAATATTAAGGAATCCTAATTAAGTATTTCTATATCGCCTAAAATTTATACCATATATAGGTTATAGGTGTCTGTGTTGGAACACATAACTCCTAATCATAAGACCCTAAAGAAGGAGTATGAGTACATGCAGGACGATTCACCCTGTAGGACGATAGAATAACACAAGTATTTGCAGGATTTCATCCTGCAGAATGACAGAAGAACACGAGTACCTGCAGGATGATTAATCCTGCAGAATGACAGAAGAACACAAGTACTTGCAGGATGATCAATCTTGCAGAGCGATAGAACACAAGTATTTGCAGGATGATTAATCCTGCAGAGAGATCATAAGAACCTGCAGGATGATTGATTCTGTAGAATGATAACAGCGAATATAATAACAAGGTATAGGACAACTATAGCCGTATTCAGAAAAAGTTGTCAACACTCGTATAAGGTGAGACACTACACCTACCTCGTACCCTACCTAAGAAAAGGTGTTGAAAAACAGAAAGTGGGGACCATGGTGCAAAAAGCAACAAATCACCAAATGCCACAAAGGCCTACGAGGTATTTTACCTCTGTCTTCGCTGGTTCCCAAAAGATTCCATTCAAGGTAAAAACTAAAACGGCCTAAGGGTTTTGGGATCCTCTCCTAAGACCCGCCATTATAAATACACGATGCCATGCATCACCGAGGGTAACAGATATCTTTCTACATTTAAACTCATACAAAATATTCGCTCAAGCTTTAACAGCAGTCTTCTTAAGACCTTACTGACTTAATCATCGGAAGAGGACCCCCGGAGGACCCCTCTCTGGCCCTCGTTTGTTACTTTGTGTAGGAGAACATAATGAGACAGCCTAGAAAGCAACTTAAGCCTACCTAGTGGTTCACATCTACTATGAACCTTAAAAGACATTCTCATTACAACAGTTGATAGTGTTGATTGTTCTCTCAACAGTCAAACAATAAGATTTAAAAAACTTTCATAAAATAGGATTTAAAAAACTGTCATAAATTTAAGTCTTATGAAGGATAGAAGAAAGTAGTATGCAACAGAAAGTAAAATGATCATATTGTAGAAGATTGATTGCTATTTATGCTTTACTTGATTACTTGGTATTTAGTCAATCCATTTTTTAATTTTTTTTTTTGTAATAATGGCCTTAAATTCCATTAATAGTTGACACCTTTTTTTGAAATAATTTTACTAACGGATCGCTTTATTTATTAGCTTTTCTTTGTCTTAATTTATTATTTACATTTTGAAAAAAAAATGTTGGTTATTGTAATAGTCTATCTACATCAATATTAATGAGAATCCTAATTTAGGTAAGTGTAAGAATGATTTCCATTCCATCATGCTTACTTTTCCTTGAAATTCTCATGTTTTGATGGATTGAACACTTGATTAATGCTTATCCAAATGTTTCATATTGAAGGTTATCTTTAAATAATTATTCTATATAATAGAGAAAAATTTAATTAGATTTTTTTTTATGATTGTGTAAAAGTGACTTCCTCTATTTCACCTATAAATTCCATTTAGTTTGGAAAACTATTCTAATTTTTTTACCAATCAAAAAACAAAATAAAAAAAAAACTGATTGCCCAAACACCATAAATTCCACTCGCAAAATGGAAAAGACGAAAATTAGGAAATAAAATCAATTTTAAAAATTAAAAAAAGATACGAAAAGTAATCAAATTCCACCTATAGAAATAAAGAATGTACTCGTCAAATTGCAAATCATTATATTTATTTATGAGAAGCTATGTGAGGTTAAAATATCATGTACGATTTTTTTATAGTGACATGGACTATGATCATCTAACAATTGTTTTTTTTTTTTGATGGGTGATCATCTAACAATTTAAGTATAGTTAATATGAAAAATGTGAAAGCAATCCATAGAATTTCTTATTTTTATAATTTCTTCTATAGCTAAATGTGAAAGATTGTGTTTTGATTTACGAAAAGCAAATGAAAAATTAGTAGTAAGTATCAAATCAAAATATTCGGGTAAATTTGAAAATATTTAATCAATGAAGTATGTAGTATAAAAAAATTATCATCATCAAAATAATATTAGCCAATATATCAAATTGCTAATACCTAATTAACAAGATTAAGTTTGACAAATTTCTAATAATATGCACAAAATCCAATGAGAAATTAGAACATTTTATCAACACAAAGTTTAGCCAAAAAAAACCAAAACTCAAATTAATAAACCCCAAACAAATGGAGTAAAAATATACCACTTGATAATTATTTTTTTTTTAATTTCTTTACAGTTTGTAAATGACGAGGAAACAAGGCAAAACCGCACGAGAATCAAACACCAGCAACTCGCCATTCTCTTCACTCACTGAGTCAAGTTCAACGAGTTTATTTGACTCAGTCCCTGAGTCATCCCCACGTTCAACACGTTTTGAAACCCGGCCCGCTATCACCCTACAAACCAGCATGGCCCGTCTCCCCCGACCTCCTCCTGCACTTTCATGGGCGGCCCCACTGCCAGAATACGTACACACTGACGAAACTCCTTTAGCGCCGTTCATCTCGTATACACCATCACAGCCGTCAATCACGCTTGATCCAGAATTTGTGGGTCCCAGACAATGAAATCTCATCATTTCATTCCCATCTGCAACACACCTACCTGAAGCATAATCTGGACCCGCCCGAGACTTTATATAATCCCTATATTCTTCAAACCGGGTCACAGTCCGACACAAATTGTGAATCTTAAAAACAGCCTCAACCCGACCCGAAAACCCTTTTGGTCCCCACCTCGTGTGAAATATTATTTCAACAACATTCCTTGATGGATGCCCCACCTGCAATTCCGTCACAGAAAGAAAAAAGGGGTCAAGTTGAACCGGACCTTTTAACGGAGCAGACACGGTACGCCTGACCCAATTATTAGAACCGGATTCTATTCTGGGTTTAACGGAATCAGAACGTTTAACACGTTGAGGAAACGGGTCGGACTTTTTGGGCTTGGGCTTATTTACAACATCTTTAAGATTCTGAAAGCTGTTTTTACAACTAGTACTAGTGAGAAGAATTTGTTTTGGTTGGGGAGTAAAAACATCTTCTACAGCTCTTGATTTGCATTGCAATGATTTCACCCAACCAGCCGCCATTAATGAAATAAATCGAAGCTTTTATTCGGGTTTGTTGCTTTCAAATTTAAACTATAGTAAAAGTAGAATGATTTGTGAATGAGTAAAGGTTTCTAGAATCATTGTTGTGTTAAGGTTTCTTGTATTTGGGTAGAATGATGAGGATGTGATTTCTGGGATTGTATTTTAAAAATGTAGGGGGAGAATTGGAGAAGGTGAATAGTTTAAAGTCGGATTATTTTGCATTGATGATAGGAGAAATAAAGTGAAGGGAGAAGAAGTGACAAAAGGAGAGACAGATGGAAATTAAATACTCCCACTGCACTGTATTTTATCTCTGGCCGTTTTTCTTATTTGAAATGTCACGTGTCCAATGACTTGTATACCCTTTGGGTGAGCTATTTCTCTTCAGGTTGGTGTGTTTTGCCTTTTTTTTTTTTTTTTTTTTTTTTTTTGAGTAAAATGTTTTGCCTTTATTAGTTTTTAATCAAGTATATGAGGACTTTGGTTCACATAGGAATTTAATTATCATGGGTTATTCTGTTATTATTATGAAGTTATATTTCTTTCAAATAGTTTTTAGGTGCTTGGCACAGGTAAATAAGATTAGCGACTTGTAAGATTTTAGTGAGACTTTTAATATATGATTTCAAACATAAAAAAAGTCTTATTTTTTATTTGTGATGTTAGGGACTTGAAAAAAAGAAATAAAAATGAAAGTTTCAATTAGAATACCATCCACCCTCAAGATTTTTTTTTAGGGACTTTCTCATTTTGAAATCTTATTTCCTATTCACGTCCCTTTTAAATAAATAAAGACTTAAACTTTTTAAGGACAAAGTCTCAATCTCTTCATGAAATTCCACAGTGCCTAGGGATGGTCATGGGGCGGGTCTGGCCAAACCCGAACCCGGACCCTTTTATTTTTTTTGGATCCAGGCCCGGATCCAGACCTTAAGGGTCCAAAATTTTCAGACCCAGACCCTACGGATCTGACGGGTCTAGGGTCCTTAATGGGTCTTTAATGGTCTTATACAAAGCCTCTTTGATTTGTCAAAATTGAACCTTTTGCGAGTCTTTTTGTATTTTTGTAAGCAACTTATGATCGTATTACAAACACTTGTTCGAGTCCATAAAATTCAAATACAAAATAATTACTAAAACGTAAAAATACTTGTCTAAATACATAATTAAAAATCAAATATAAAAGACTAAATGAAATACATAGTTTATATTCCATAACATTACAAAATAATTACTGGATTGAGAGATTAATGAGAAGGCAAATTAGGCAATCAATATCCAAGGCATTATATATTAATAATAAAAAAAATAATATTAGAATTTAGAAATCAGAAATTCATAATATAAAATTTAAAAGTTTAGGGTCTGTGTCCGGGTCCGGGTCTTCACCTTAGGACCCGGATCCGGACCCGTCAAATATTTTTTAGATCCAGATTCGACTCGGATCCGATGGGTCTCAAAAATTAAGACCCAGACCCTTAAAAAGGGGCGGGTCCGGAGCAAGTCCAACAGGGTCTTGGACCCATGACCATCCCTAGTGCCAAACAACTCTTAAAGAATATTTTTTTGTGTTGGTTAGTAATGTGAAATTACAATGAACTAAAAAAATATCAATAATTAAGGGGTGTCATAATGACCATATTCTAATCTTTTGTGGAAATTTACTTCCCTTGAAATTTCAATGATAGAAGTTCAAATGATACAAAGTAGCAGTTAAAAAGTAGTTTTTCTGTTTTATTATACTTGCTATATTTGTTTTTATACGCAATTTAATGTTTTATTTTGTTCATTTATATATTAAACTATGCACATTTAAAAATTATAAAAAGTTAATATAATAAAAGTATGTAATTAGACGATTTAAACAAGTTCCCAGGTTTCGCAATATACAAAATAAGCTTGAATGATGAATAGTGCACATATCCGAAATGTAGCAAGCATTTCAGAACGGAGAAAACACAATTCATTCATTAAACCAAACAAATTGAAATCATTAAACAATTTCAATCTATAGTTTTTTATATAAAATGAGATTATAATATGAAACTATCTTTATAATACCAAGTGTATCCTGCCCGTAAAAATAAAATTATAATAAAAAATACTTCTTTCATATATATATATATATATATATATATATATATATATATATATATATATATATATATATATATATATATATATATATATATATATATATATATATAAAAGAGATTGTTTAGTTGATAAAAAGCATGGCATTTATGTATGTAAGATATCACATGATTTTCGATTGTTACAAACAGTGTTAAGTTACAAGTTACATCAATCATGTTAATTTTTTTTTTCACCATAAGCTAAAATTCATTCATGTTTTAAGACTTTTTTTTATGAGCCCATATATATCGTAATTTTAACCGGCCACCTTTAAAAATTGAATTAAAAAAAAAAATTGAATCTCAATGGCTGATAATAAATTAATTCTAGTCAAACAAAATGAACCCTTTTGTTTTTCTCCTTAAAAGTGTAAAGGAGTTTGTATGATTATATCCTTAGCTTGCTTGCAACTAACTACCAATGATTTCATTGTCTTTTGCAATACCTTGAAATCAAAGCACAGAATTAAGTATTCATACAATGTTTTTAACTTTTTTATAAGATTGATGGAAACATTATCCAGTAATTAAATACTGCATGCCTTCAGCCTTAACAATTAAGTAACCAAACACTTTAATGCAATACAATTTATCTCCTAAATATTTGACCTCATATCAATCGTACAAGTGCTAAAATTATCATATTTAGTATGTATTCCGTCTATAAAAAACTATGGTTAGGGTTCGGAGAGGAAAAGACCATTGCAACTCATATCCATAAAGGATAGTGCGGCTAAAGAATCTCTCAACTCAAGAATGAGAAATAATTAGCATGCCCGCAAATAATCAACAGCTATACATATGTTGGATTTTTTTTTTCAATTCCAGTAGTTTTGAAAATCCCTATAAGTAGAAGGAGAGATAATTATTTTTTAATAGGCGAGTGAAAATCAAAGTTAAAAAATTTTTAATATGATAAAGTTAAAGTAGTAGGATATCTAAAAATAAAAGTAATAATAATATAAAATATAAGAGTGACGAAATGGTAAAATCATCTCCAAAAATAAAAATAATATAAATTTATTAGATCAGACTCAAATGAAAAGTCTATAAATCATTGATACGGGAGTATCTACTTAATTGCTTTTATATATGAAAAAACTATGATTGAAATGGTTAAAAGGTGAGAATGGACATAATCTAAATTTATGGGTGTTTGGGAGTGAATAAGATTAGTAACATGTGATTGGGGAATACATACAAGAATAGAAAAAGAATAGAAACTGGCAAGCTTAGCATCTTTACAATTTTTTTTTTTACAAAAATAAACAAGCAGCACAACAGGAACTGTAATATACATTAATATAAAAATACTCCATTTGTTATAATATACTCCTAGTATATGATATATTATAAACTGATGAATAAATATATAAATGAACAGTAAAAAAATATGTATATAAACAGTAATTTAAAGATATAATTCATAATTGGTGATGGATTGTAGTGCATGAATAGTGAAAGAGTTTTTTGCTAAATACCCCTACCTGGTGAACAAAAATATTAATCGATCTTAAAGTTACTCAAAGATATTTAATTTATTCTTTGTTTTCTATTAAAATTACGTTATTATCACAAATTTGCTCCTAAAATCAAAAGGTAGAAATTTATTTTCTTTTCATAATGGATTATCAATACAATATTATTAATATCATCTTAAGTAATGTTATTTTATCAAACAATTATTTTATAGTTGAGCAATAACCTACCATGTACCACAAATACTGCGATGGGGGCTGCACGTCATTCTCAACGTAACAATTGTCAATTAACCACACATTGTTCCTCCGATTATCACTACCGGGGAAATCAACCTTCCACCGTTGTTCCTAATCTCAATATACCACCAAAACAATCTACAAAAATTTGAAAATCTCCCTGTAACAAGAGAAGTAAGGATGATGATGATGAAGGTATAATTAAGCGCCAATAAAGCGAATAAATATTTGCAAGTCGCACCACCTTTATAGGAGGTAAGGACTTATGAAAAGAGCCGCCTACATAGACGGGCCATAGATAAACAATAATCACCATTTAAGGTAGACAAAGAATAAAAATAAAATTTCTATTTACATGTTTCGTATTTTTAGTTTTTTGTCTATTTTTGTTTATTTTTTGCATATAGTTACTTTTTCAAAGTTGTAGATTCTTTCGAGATAATGAATTTAGACCTGAAATTTACTGAAAATTGAGATTTGAATATTAAAAGATGTGGTTGTTTTAGTTTTCCTCTGCATTATTTATTTCTATAAATCTTTTCATTAATTTTTTTTTCTTTTATATGCTAAATATAAAAAAATATCACTACATTGATAAAAAAAAACTTTAAATGAATGAGAATGATTTTCAAATGACAATTTATTTCTCACATAAATTGATATATTTAATGATATTTTCTATAAAGAGTTTGAAAAGAATTTCAAATGAGAAAGAGAAAGGAAAGAGAGAAAAAGAAATAAAGAAAAGAATTAAAAATAGACAAATTATTTATTAAGATCGTCTCAAAGTGAGACGGCTTAATATGAGTTGGTTTAATCTGTTGGGTTCCCATAGATGCTAAAAAGCGGAATTTCAGGAAACAATTCCCTAACATCTATCTCAAGATCATAAACATAATCAAACACATGAATCATATAAAAGGATTAGATTATACTACCTTTGTAGCGTGAAGTCCACAAAATTAGCGCGGTAAGATAATCTGGAGAGCCTCAAACGTTGCTCCTCTATTCAGTCTACCAGAATCAATTGAATACCAACGTCTGCTAGAACGGAAGAGCTTGTTTCTCTTGCTTTTTCTGGTTTTTCAATATGACCATGAGAATGATGGAGAGGGAGAGTTTAAATAAAAATATGTTTAATACTCACACCCATCATCCCACGTTTTCCATTACAAATATTATATCCTTATATAATACTAGTAACCTAGGTCAAAAGAATCTGATTCTTTTATTAACCTAATTGGATCACAAACCAATACTCCTAATGGGCCTGAGTCATCTATCGTTTAATTGATTCTTTTGTAAGACCTTATAGGATTAATTATATTAGTCGTGGTCCAATTATTATTGACCCACCAATTATATTTATTCTCTAGCAAGTAAATACAATTACTAATAATAATTAACTTTATTATCTTCATAAATATCCTATATATTTATATTTAGTAATTGTCGGAAATGTCTAAGGACATATTCCTTCAATCTCCCAGTTGTCCGAAGACAATTGCACAATTATAAATTCCTTAAGCCACTTAATGTGAAATTCGACAACACAGTGTTATTTCTCAAATTATGTTTCTTGATCTCTGAGTTTGAATTGTTCAACTAAGGATTAACCATTTAATCTTATTCCGCATGGCCATGCAATTTTCAATTCTCGCTCATCAAGAGGCCTACACACCAAACCTATCACATAGGAGGACTTATTCATTCTTGTATGACCATGACTCCCACTTAATTCTTAGCCCACCTGATCACTGCCTTTATAGCCTCCTATTACAGCACGACGTTTAACAGTGTCAAGGTTAAACTAATTATTTCGTAGTGATTAAGGCATACTCATGTCTAAGGAATCCACTAAATATAAGGATTTGATTCTACCCTTTAGAATCAGATTAGGTCAAGTCTCAATGCATCAGGTATGCATCCATGTAATCGATTAAACATCTCTATGTTTCCATAGCCCATGGAACCGAGCTATCAATTAATTATATGCTAATCTTTAATAAACCACTTATGTCCAATTTAGTGATTTAGATTTGGGACATTAGATAAATTGTGATTTCAGTTCACTTATAGGGTTCCATTATTGAAACGTTTCCGATAATCCTATTGAAAACACAAATTACATAGACATTTTATTTAATACTAAACCAAGCAATTAAATAAGAAACAAACTATTTATATTATTGGTAAACATTCCAAACATATGGTAAACAGAATTCTTTATAATTGCAAACATGAAGTAAACAACCTAAAGACATTCTCCTATATGCTTAAGCCCCATGGACCTAGTATGACTCTCATGCTTCGGCTGAGGGAGTGGTTTAGTCAACGGATCTGCTATGTTATCCGTGGTATCAACTCTACTTATTATTACAACAATTTCCCGAATAAGATGGAATTTTCTTTCAACATGTTTAGATTTTTGGTGAGATCTAGGTTCCTTGGATTGAGCAATAGCACCTTCGTTATCACAATACAACTTGATGCCATTCTCAATGCTAGGAACTACACCCAGTTCACTAACGAACTTTTTAATCCAAACAGCCTCTTTTGCTGCTTCAGCTGCTGCTATGTATTCAGCCTCTGTTGTAGAATCTGCAACTGAACTCTGCTTGGAGCTCTTCCAGCTCACAGCTCCTTCATTCAGACAAAATATGAAACCAGATTGGGATCGAAAGTCATCTTTGTCAGTTTGGAAGCTTGCATCAGTGTATCCAGTGACAAACAACTCATTAGCTCCGCCATATACCAGAAATTTATCCTTTGTCCTTCTTAAGTACTTGAGGATATTTTTCGCTGTTATCCAGTGTGCTTCTCCTAGATTGGACTGGTATCTGCTGCACATACTCAAAGCAAATGCAACATCTGGTCGAGTACATATCATAGCATACATGATTGATCCTATTGCAGAAGCATAAGGAACATTATTCATACGCTTGAACTCTTCTGAACTCGATGGGCACATAGTCTTGAAAAGTTTAATGCCATGTTGCATAGGAAATAAACCCTCTTTTGGAGTTTTCCATTTTGAACTTTGTGAGAATCTTATCTATGTAAGTCTCTTGATTTAGTCCAATAAGTCTCCTCGATCTATCCCTATAGATCTTTATTCCCAGTATGTACTCAGCCTCTCCCAGGTCTTTCATGGAGAAATGACTTTTAAGCCATTGCTTGACCGACTCAAGTATGTTTTTGTCATTCCCAATGAGGAGTATGTCATCTACATACAGGACCAGAAAAGTGATATTACTCCCACTTAACTTCTTGTATACACAAGATTCCTCTTCATTTCTAAGAAAACCAATTAACTCTTTGACTGCCTCATCAAATCTGAGGTTCCAACTCCTTGATGCTTGCTTCAATCCATAAATGGATCTCTTAAGCTTGCATACCTTCCTTGGATTTTTCGGATCTTCAAAACCTTGTGGTTGTGTCATGTACACATCATCTTTTAAGAAACCATTCAAAAAGGCAGTTTTGACGTTTATTTGCCATATTTCAAAGTCATGAAAGGCAGCTATCGCAAGGATTATCCTAATTGATTTTAGCATGGCTACTGGAGAAAAAGTTTCATCATAGTCTATACCATGAATTTGTTTGAAACCTTTTGCTACCAACCTTGCTTTGAAAACACTAATGTTTCCATCCTTGTCTGTTTTCAGTTTGAAAATCCATTTGCATCCAATGGGTTTTACCCCATCAGGCAGATCAACCAAGTCCCAAACTTGATTTTCAGACATGGAATCCATTTCAGATTTCATGGCTTCAAGCCATTTTTCGGAGTCAGGACTCTCCAAAGCATCTTTGTGACTAGTAGGCTCTTCTGATTCTAACATGGTTATTTCAGAGTTTTCTGTCAAAAGGAAATCAATATATCTT
Organism: Amaranthus tricolor; assembly: GCF_026212465.1. NCBI lineage: Eukaryota > Viridiplantae > Streptophyta > Magnoliopsida > Caryophyllales > Amaranthaceae > Amaranthus > Amaranthus tricolor. The sequence continues at coordinate 8,271,209 of NC_080060.1, read as the reverse complement.
CTTGACGGAATTATTGTCCTACTAGACTTACGTAGGGGAACAACAAGAGAAGTTTCTGCCTCATTAGGTAGAGTGACTTCGCGTGGATTTTCTCCACTTGGGGCGATAGGAGGTAAGTGCGTTGAATGCATTTTCTCCTGGGCATTATCATGCTGGGGCGCCTCTGATGAGGTGTTAACCTTATCCACTTGTTGCTCATCTCGAACTTCTTCGAGATATACATTACTCCCACTTGTTTTTCTAGAAATAAATTCCTGTCCTAGAAAAACACCATTACGAGCAACAAATACTTTGTTTTCGCTTTGGTTGTAGAAGTAGTATCCCTTTGTCTATTTTGGGTAACCCACAAAAAGACATTTTTCAGATTTAGGTGCTAGTTTATCATATATTAAACGTTTTACATAAGCTTCGCAACCCCAAATCCTTAGAAAAGGCAACTTTGGAACATTTCCCGTCCACATCTCATATGGTGTCTTTTCCACTGCTTTGGTAGGTGCTCTATTAAGTGTGAATGCAGCTGTATCCAATGCAAATCCCCAAAATGAAATAGGAAGATCAGCAAGACTCACCACTAATCGAACCATATCTAATAGAGTTCAATTCCTCCTCTCAGAGATGCCATATAATTGTGGTGTTCCTAGTGGAGTCAATTGTGAGAGTATACCTCGATTTTTCAAATGATCATCAAACTCGTGAGACAAGTATTCACCACCACGATCGGATCGTAATGCTTTTATTTTCTTCCCAAGTTGGTTCTCTACTTCATTTTGAAATTCCTTGAACTTTTCAAAGGACTCCCACTTATGTATCATGAGGTAAACATATCCATATCTACTTACATCATCAGTAAAGGTTATAAAGTAGATGTAACCACCCCTAGCCACGGTACTCATAGGTCCACATACATCAGTATGTATGAGAGCTAAGAGGTCATTGGCCCTTTCACTTGTACCTGTGAAAGGTGACTTTGTCATTTTTCCCATCAAACAAAACTCACAAACACCAAATGATTCAAAATCAAATGATTTTAGAATTCCATCTTTATGAAGTTTCTCTATGCGGTTTGAACTTATGTGGCTTAATCGACAATGCCATAGGTAAGTGGGGTTTGAATCATTTGTTTTACGTTTCTTGCTGTCTATGTTATAGAAGTGAGTTTCTAAGTCTAGCACATACAACCCATTTAATAATTTAGCTGAAACATAGAACATATCATTTAAATACGCAGAACAACAATTATTCTTAATAGTAAATGAAAAACCTTCCGTGTCCAAAACCGGAATTGAAATAATGTTCTTAGTGATGGCAGGAACATAATAACAATTATTTAGTTCTAAAATTAATCCAGAGGGTAATGTCAAAATATAAACTCCTACAGCTAAAGCAACAACTCTTGCTCCATTGCCGCCTCGGAGATCCACCTCACCTTTGCTCAAGCTTTTACTTCTTTTTAGACCCTGCACATTACTAGTAATGTGAGACCCACAAGCAGTATCAAATACCTAAGAAGCAGAAGTAGCCAAATTAATTTCAATAACATATATACCTGAAGATGACGCACCAGACTTTTTTCTTCCAGATAGACGGGGCAGTTCCTCTTCCAATGGCCAATCTTATGGCAGTGGTAGCACTCATGTAGTGCTGCTACTTTAGCCTTTGGAGTAGCCTTTGGTTTGAAAGAGGCATTAGTGGCAACTACCTTTCCATTGCCATTCCATTTAGGAGCCCCTTTCTTCTTGAACTTTTTATTCTTTCTTACCATGAGCACATCTTTCAGTGCAGGTTCAGTGGGTAAGCTCCTTTCAGCCTGAACAAGCATACCATGCAATTCTGGCAAGGTTGCTTCCCCTCCTTGCATATAAAAATTTAACCTGAAAGCATCAAAAGTTTCTGGCAAGGATCTGATTACAATATCAGTGGCCAGCTCTTTGGGATAAGGAAAACCCAACTTTTCCATGACTTGAAAATGTCCTATTATGGCGAACACATGGGGTCCGACGGGTTTTCCTTTGCCCAGTTTGCATTCCAAAAGTTTACAATTAGCTTCAAATCTCTCTAATCGAGCATTCTTTTCGAACATTGTTCTAAGTTGCTGTATTATTGTGTAGGCATCAAGATTGTTGAAACGTTTTTGAAAATCATGTTCCATGCAAGCAAGCATCAGACATGTTACTTGCACAGAATTGGCCTCGAGAGTTTGTCTAGCTCTTTTTTCTGTAGCTGTTGCAGTTTCTGGCAGGGGTTCAGGGAGTGGAGTGTCAAGAACACTTTCCCTTCAGCTCTGAGAACAATTCTCACAGCCATTTCCCATTCAAGGAAGTTGTTTGCATTCAATTTGTCTTTTTCCAAGACACAGCGTAAATTAAAAGCAGGAGTGTTGTTGTTATTAGTCGAACCAGACATGATTTCTACAACGATGTAATAAAGCAAAATTAATAGTTTATCAATAAGCAGTAATTAAACAAGTTTAATAATTTATTCAAAATTTAAAATCCCCTTTTGAATAAATAATAACTAAGATCCTCTCCCACTACAGTCAAACGGACTTTGGCCCTGCCTTTAACTATATTAGTTAAGGTAAGTAAACGTTTTACTAATTATAACTAATTATAACTCTTGGAAGATAGATTAATAATCATTTGTTCAATCCTATCTCTTAGTTTCAAAACCCAAAACTTTGTTTTTGATGATTTTGTTGAGTGAAACCAAACATGAACCTGTAAATTTTCAAAAAAAATTTACCCCATATCCCAAGAATTATGAGCAATACCTCGCTTTGGCAGAATGTATTACTCATTATCAAAGGCTTATAGGTGTTGTTTGGAAAAACAATTAAACTCAATATTATTTATGGGGATTTAAGTTTATTAACATAATTAATATTAAGTGAACACATAGCATATTTAACCAATACATAAACTTATGTAAGCAAAGATCAAATTTAAATAAATGCTCAAAGCTAATAAAAACATGAATAAAAATGATCTAGTATGGCCCCTATAAAAGGAAATATACTAATCTTCATGAAGCTTTCATGAATCTCCATGGATCACCTTCCTTGAAACTCCTTTCATATGTGATTACATAATTTGAATGAAATTAAAAAAACAAATTAACGATGTGCATATCGTATTAAATAACATTCAAAACAAACGATTCGCAGATCGTATATTCTATCCTAATTTTATTTTTATTTTTATTTTTATTATTTTTATTTTATTTTATTTTTTGGCGATACTAGTCATAACATGTCAAAATTAATATCAAATATTATAAACGACATTAACTATGCAATATTTCAAATTAAAGGGTCATAACAATTAGCATATAAAATATTCTTTATGTTGAGTCAAACTTAACTAATTTAAGTAAGACTATATTAAGGAGAAAAAAAACACTATTTAAATTCAATTAAGACTCAATTAATGGTCATTTGCACATATTGAATTATTCCAAAAAAATAAATGTAGCTGGTCACCAATCCATCATGCAGCATCATCATGCTGTAGCATGGCCACAGGGCGGGTTACCCGGAACCGAACCGGTCCCGAACCGCTTGGAACCGGATCCGGAACCGGAACCGTTTGCGACAGGTTCCGAACCGCCCCGAACCGCGAAACCGTGAAACCGCCGGAAAAAAAGTTGCCGGAACCGTGAAACCGTCGGAAAAAAACGTCGTGAACCGGGTAAAAAACCCGCGGTTTGGAACCGGAACCGGTCCGGGAGAATCGGTCCAACGGTTCCATGGAACCGGTTCTGGAACCGGAACCGGAACAGGTCCGGTTGAACCGGCTCAACGGTTCCGTTGAACCGGAACCGGGACCGGTCCGGTTGAACCGGCCCACCAGTTCCATGGAACCGGTTCGCCAAAATGTTACCGTTTATGACCGTTAACTAGCCGTTGGAGTTTCCTCTATATATACTCATCACTTTCAATCATTTTCATTCACAACTCATCTCTTCTCCTACTCTCTCTACTTACTCTCTCTACTTAATTCTTTAATTACGCAATTATTCTCTTAATTACATAATTAGTCTTTTAATTATTTCTTTATTTAGTTAGTTACGTAATTAATTATTTATTTATTTCTTAATTTTATATTTCTATTATTACTTCAATATTATCAATCATGTCTTCATTTTTGAAAAAAGCCTCAAAAAAAGTTACTAAAGTGGCAAAATCATTGGGAGGTTCAAGTTCGTCCAAAAGAAAGGCCACTTCTACTCCGTCGATATCAACAACACCTTACATTAGTAATTATAGTATGAACATAATTATCCGGAAGGGTACGACCCAGAATTACATAATTATGCAGAAGAAGTGGAAAGAGAAATACAAATTGATGAAGAAGAACAACAAGAAGAGGAACCAACGACCCTTATTGGGATACATATATCTCGACAGTCATCAACAAGATCACATGAAGAACAACAACAACAAAGACAAGCTCGTGGTAAACGAGTCAATTTCCAAACTATGTAATGTCTAGTAGAGAATGGAACTTATTAGATAAGATATTTTGTTGTTCAACTGATAATGCAACCGCGAACATTAAATGTCTAGAACTTTTGTATAACGAACCTGCATTTAGTTTTATCCTTGGGGGTAGCTTATTACACATACGTTGTTGTGCGCATATAGTTAACTTATCTTGCCAAGCTGGCATAAAACAATTAAGCGATTTATTAGAACCAATTAGGGATATAGTGAAGTGGCTTAGTATTGGAAAGATAAAGAGACGATACAAACAATTATGTGACCAATATCAACTTAAAAAAGTGTATTGGTCATTGGATACTCCTACACGTTGGGGCTCAACCAACGATTTATTAAGAAAGGCGATTGCTTATCGTCCAGTTATAACACAACTATATAGTGAGTGTACAGATAGTTACATAGCTGATGACACTTGGGAATTAGCTATAGGTGTACATAACATATTAGAAGCGTATGACCACGCGACTAAGATTTTTTCATATGTTTATGAACCGAACGTTCACTTAGTAATAAGTGAGTGTGTTACTATTTTTTATCATCTTCTTAAATATACGCATGATGATACTAACCCATATTTGAAGCCGATTCTTGCAGATATGATGGAAAAATGGAAGGCATATTATACCGAATTGTAGACTCAATTAGGAACGGGAACAGCAACAAGAGGGGGGGTGAATTGTTGTTGTTACTAGTTTAAGCGTTTTTGCCCTGTTTTTGCGGAATTGAATAAAATAAATAAAGCTTAAACTTAGAGCGAAATAATTAAAAGAGATAAACGATTTTTACGTGGAAACCTTCTAGGCCTAAATAGAAGGAAAAACCATGACCCTACGGGATTTCTAAATTCTCCACTATGTTTAAGGCAACTCGTTACAATTACATTAAACATCTTACTTCACTCGAAGCGCATCAACTAGGCCAACTCTTCTCTCTTAAATTGCTTCACTCAAAGCAACAAACTTAGCTTCACTAAAAGCTAATTCTCACCACTAGCTTCACTAGAAGCTTTCTCCTTAGCTTTACTCAAAGCTAATCTCTTCTCTAGCTTCATTAAAAGCTATCTAATTTCCCCTTAGACTCACCCGAGTCTAATTACAAATTCTCTCAAAAACCCTTACAAAGGATAAAAATTCTCTAAAAATAAAATCAATGAGTTGCACAAGAAAATATTATAAATTAATTGGCATTTTAAAAACAAAATTTTCTTGTAAAAATTCTCCCAAAATTACGTATGATTTAATGGCTCATACTAAGGCAAGTTTTTATGAATAACCGAGTCTCTTATTTATAGAGCTAAAATCCCTAAGAATAAGGAATATTCCAATCCATTATTCCATTATCAAAAGATCATGGGAGTAATGTGGATAAAGCAGCCATACGGTTATTTGATTAAGTCAAACCAGACAGAAATAACCGCTGTCTTCTGTTCCCTTCAAGCAGCAGTTTCTTCAATAGCTGTTCCTGTTCCAGTACTAATTGCTAGAACGTGTTTGCTATAAATAGAAACGGTTATGCTTATTACGAACGGTTACTTGCTAACTTGTAGGTATAAGGACGGTCAAGAATGATAGCTAAGACCCATTCAACAACCACTAATTCTATTTTTAGTAAATCCAATATTTACTAAAAATAGATCCTAAAATAAAGGATCTTAGAAAATAAGGACGTTAATTCATTTTATTTAAGAAAAACGATTTGCCAATTAACTTTAATAAATTATTACTGCAACAAATTAATCTTATTAAACACATTAACTAAAAATAATAATTAAAATATGATAATCAGAATTTTCAGTCAACGTAGTCAACCTTCAGCTCAGGAACAGTGTGCTGTCTCCAGACTTCAGTTTAGCTAGAACATCCAACTTGGGAACAGTAGATCTGCTGTCTCCATTTTACATCCCAAGCGATATGCTTCTCCTAACCTCTTTTGAAACCTTTTGACATATACGTTTCCATAAGCTAAGTCATAGGTACTATCAACGATCATTATCACGACCGGATATCGACCTGCATCAATCTTTAAAAACATATTTGCTTAAATAAAGTGTAGTCATCATCAAAACTCAAGAGGTCCAACAAATTCCCCCTTTTTGATGATGACAAACTTTTTAAACAAACTTAAACAAAATAGAGTAAAACCAATATTGAAGAGCATGTTCGAGATTAAAACAACTCTACATTACTTAGTAAATTAACTCGTTACAATATAATTTACCAAGCATACATTAAAAACAAATTACTCTATTAATTAGAATTATTTAAAATAACTTAAGCATAATCAAAACATCGGAAGTAGTTTATAACTTAAGATTTCAAATAGAACTAAAACAAAACAAAACTTACCAAACAAAACTTAAAGCACTGTAAGAACTTTTATCATAGCATTCAAGTAATCATCAGAGCATATAAATCATAACAATCAAAGTATGTATCTCAGTATGTATATCAGAGCTAAACTTATTACTAATCAAAGCTTAATTCAAATAAAAATCATCACATATAATCCAGTTCATATCAGAGTATGTATGAGCATGTATGCAGTAGTAAAACATATAGCATTCAGATCATAGAGCATAGCCACAGTCCTAATGTTCAACAGAATAAATGTATATCAGACTAAGCATACTCAAGCATTATTTAAGTTTGTGCTAAATATTCCCCCTTTTGACATCATTCAAAAAGAATTGGAGCAATCAAGCCACAGCACTAAACATATAGTTATAGTCAAAGAGAGAATAAGGATGCAAAAATTAAAAGCGAGTACCAATGAATGCAAACATGATCAACAATGATGAAAATAACAGATATTAAGTAGCACAAAAAGAAAATATGATTCAGTGTATTAAGCAGTACCCCAGCTGGTACAAAATGAAAAACATAAAAAGATTGTTTAATGATTGTGATAGTTGCAACAAATAAGAAGGAATGAAAAAGGAGAAATTAAATTGCAGGAGCTTCATTATCAACATATTCTGTCTCCACCTCTACTGTGTCCAGTTTGGCCCCTAAACGTGCTTCCATTTGGTCCATTTGAGCAGATAGTGAGGCTATAGAGACACGAATTTCATCTTTAAACACAAGGAAGCTTGACTGCAAATCATTGAGTTTCAGGAGAATGGAGGTTAGAGGGTCAGTGGGAACTGTAGTGTCACCGAAACCTTGATGTGGTGAATGGGGTACAGGTGATGGTGATGGTATAGGTGACTTAGGTGGTGAAGATGGTCGTATTGGTGATTGTGGTGGTGATGGTTTATGGAATGACGGTGTGGCAGGTCTAGGTGAGGAAGGTTGGCTTGGTTGTGCTGTTGTGTATGAGGTAGAGTCATCATCAATAACAACAACAGGTTTCTTTCCTTTAGAAGCTAGCCTTCTACTCTTCCTAGGGGTCAAACCAGGTGAAGAACCCTTCTCATTTTTCTTTTCTTCTTCCTCCACAGCAACCTTCACCAGTTCCTTCTCTACTTCCCCCTTACAAGAGTTTTTCTCCTGTTCTTCCTCCTCAGAATGCCCTTCTGCCTTCTCAGTGGCAGAGGGAACAGGCTCCTCCTGTTCCTCCTTATTTACTTCCTCCTCCTCAACATTTTCTTCAACTTCTTCTTCTTCATTGGTGTCCTCTGATTGTTCAAAAATGTTCTCAAGGGTCCCATTTTCAGTTAATCTTAGGCGTAAATTTTTCAAACATTTTACACCCACTTTGTTGTTTGGACCCATGGGATAGTTTGGACCATCAAGAGGAACACCCAATTTCTTAAAAATCCAGGTCAACAGTCCACCATACCCTAACACATTCCTTTTAAAAATACAATCATTTAAATGACAAATCATTAAAGAAGGAAAATTAATCTTGATGTGGTTCGCCAGACAGTAGATTAACGTAGCATCTCTAAGACTAACCTTACTTCTTTTTGATGTGCGAGGCAAAATGAATCTTCTTGCTATGTTGTACAACAGTTTGTGCATTGGTGATAGCACATTATGACTAACTTTTCCCTTTTTCTCATTCAACCCTAAATACTTCCACACCAACTTCTCATTTATACCGGAAAAATTAATTTTTGACCCAACAACATATTTATCAAAACCAGTCGAGGGAACACCCAACCATCCTCCTAAAATCAGGTTATTAAATTCAATTTTGATCCCCTTTACTTCACTAGTGCAGACTCCATGGTCAAAAGAAAAATTTAAAGCAAACTCACGCACTAAGTTGGGATACATTGGGTTACAGCAATAGTTTCCCATTAAAGATTCCCAAGCTTGATTTTGCAATATGGCGTGAAATTGAGGAAAAAATTTGATTCATACCATTGTTTGTCCAATCCGAAGCCAACAATCATTTCTTTTGATATCTCTTCAGCAGATACCTTAACATTAACCTTTGCCCTCTTTAAGGATGATTTCCTCACTGTAGCATCTCCTTTGCGCTTCGAACTTTCATGCACTTCAGAAGGATTAGGTGTGTCCTGCTGCTTTCTTGATGAAGACTCAGTTTTAGGAGTGAGTGGTGTTGGATAGATGACTTGAAGAGGTGTGGGTTGTTTCATTTTTGGGGTTTGATTCTTGGTTTTCATGGTGGTTTGAAAGTTCAAGAGAAAGAAAAACTAGGTTGAAGACGGTTTTGGGGGTTAAATGCAATTGATGATGAAATGAAGGATTTGACGTGAGAGAGAGTATAAAATGCATGTGAGGGGACGTGTGTTTAGGTAATTCAAGTTCCTTATTTAATTCGTGCATATGAACACAGAATGTGAAATGGAAACAGACGAATTTAGTGAACAACTATGATGATTTAACTCCCACTTCTTAAAAAAATTGCTGGATAAATATATATATTTAATATTATGAAGAAAAAATTTTTATGAAAATAAAAGATAAATGGAAATTTTATGCTACTACAATCTGATCAAATCAAACATGCAATCATAAGAGCACTCACAGTATATACTTTTAAATAGTGCGTACCTGATTCTTTCAATAATTGATTTTTCAATCAAGATTTTTGTGGTTGATCGTCTTTTTCAAATTTCCATTTTGTCTTTAAGGATCACATTTATCACTTACTTCAATTCAACTTAATCATGCCCAGTTCTAATCTCATCTTTTCATGTAGTTCCCTTGGAAGCGGCTTTGTCATGATATCAGCTATTTGCTCGTTTGTATTAACATGCTTGACGATAATATTTTTATTTTCGACGTTGTCCTTAAGAAAATGATGCCTAATGTGAATATGTTTTACTCTAGAATGATGCACTGGATCTTTTGAAATGCATATGGCACTGGTATTATCACAATAAATAGGAACACATTCAAACTTAATACCAAAATCTCTTAGCTGTTGTTTTATCCAAAGCATTTGGGAACAGCAAGCTGCTGCTGCTACATATTCAGCTTCGGCAGTGGATAGTGCAACAGTGTTTTGTTTCTTGAATTCCATGAAACTAAACATGAGCCAAGAAATTGTACCATACCTGATGTACTTTTTCTATTAGCTAGATCACCTGTATAATCTGCATCACTAAAACCTTTCAAATCATAAACATCACTTTTAGGATAAAATAAGGACAAGTCATCTGTTCCCTTCAAGTATCTTAGAATTCGTTTAACTGCAGTGAGATGTGATTCTTTAGGATTGGATTGAAATCTAGCACATAAACCAACACTAAAAGCAATATCGGGTCTACTAGCAGTTAGATATAATAAAGAGCCAATCATGCCTCTATACATAGTTTGATCAATATTTGTTCCATTTGGGTCTTCATCTAATTTAACATTTGTAGCCATAGGTGTATTGTTGGTTATAGCATTATTTAAGCCATATTTCTTGAGAAGTTCTTTTATATATTTTTGTTGGTGAATGAAGATACCATTAGCAGTTTGTTTAATTTGTAACCCAAGGAAAAAGTTTAGTTCTCCCATCATACTCATTTCAAATTCATTACTCATTAGGTTAGAAAATTTTTTACACAACAGTTCATTGGTCGCACCGAAAATAATATCATCAACATAAATTTGAACAACTAAAATATCATAACCTTTATTCTTAAAGAATAAGGTTTTGTCAATTTTTCCTCTTACAAAGTTATTTTGAATCAAAAACTTTGATAGTATTTCATACCATTGCCTAGGAGCTTGCTTCAAGCCATATAAAGCTTTGTCAAGCTTGTAGACATGATCAGGACAAGAGGTATTCTCAAAACCTGGGGGTTGTTCCACAAAAACTTCTTCATCAAGATAACCATTCAAAAAAGCACATTTCACATCCATTTGATATAGCTTAAAATTCATAAATGCAGCAAAAGAAATTAAGATTCGGATAGCCTCTAACCTTGCTACTGGAGCAAAAGTCTCAGTGTAATCAATACCTTCTTGTTGATTGTAACCTTTAACCACGAGTCTAGCTTTATTTCTAACAATTATTCCATGCTCATCAAGCTTGTTCCGAAATACCCATTTCAAACCAATAACTTTCTTGTTTTTCGGTTTGGGTTCCAAGTGCCACACTTTATTTCTTTCAAACTCATTTAATTCATCTTGCATGGCAACTATCCAATCGGAATCCTTCAAAGCTTCCTCGTGATTTTTAGGTTCAAGTGATGATAGGAACGCAAAGTGTGCACAAAAGTTTCTCAATTGAGATCTAGTTTGTGTCCCCTTATTTATATCACTTATAATCAAATCAAGATGATGATAACTTTGATATTTTCAAGGTTTGGGTACAAATTCTCTTGTGGGAACAGTAGCATGTTCTGGTTCATCAGCTTGATTAACATTCTGTTCAGCTACTGGATTGTTCTGCTCATCTGTGGGAACAGCTGGATTGGGAACAGTCTGCTGTTCCTGATGTTCTGGCAGTTCCTGAACGTGATCAGTACTTTCTGCTTCTGCTGGAACCGGCTGTTCTGTTCCTTGATCTTGCACTTTAATTCCTTCATCATCATCTTCCAAGTTTGCAAGACTTATTTTAATATTACTTGTTTCCTATTCACTTGTCGAAAAGTTAGATTCATCGAAAATTATATGAACGGATTCCTCTACACACATTGTTCTCTTATTATAAACTCTGTAAGCTTTGCTATGTGATGAGTAACCGAGAAATACTGCTTCATCACTCCTTTCATCAAACTTCCCTATATTTCGTTTTCCATTCACATGAACAAAACATTTACATCCAAACACACGAAAATATGAAATATTTGGTTTAACACCTTTAAGCAATTCATAAGGTGTCTTAGAAGTGATTGGTCTTATTAACACTCGATTCAAAATGTAACATGCAGTATTAACAGCCTCGGCCCCAAAAATTTCTAGGTAAACCACTAGCAATTAACATGGTTCTAGCCATTTCCTCTAAAGTTCAATTTTTCCTTTCTACTACACCATTTTGTTGTGGTGTTCTTGGTGCGGAAAAATTATGACTTATTCCATGTTCACTGCAATAACTCATAAAACTTGAATTTTCAAATTCCTTACCATGATCTGATTTTATGTGAATAATTTGATTATTAGTAGATTTTTGTATTTTGTTAGCGAAGGAAACAAACTCATTAAAAGCTTCATCTTTACTAACTAAAAATAAAATCCAAGTAAATCTACTGTAATCATCAACAATAACAAACACATATCTTTTGCCACTATGACTTTGTGTTCTCATAGGTCCACATAGATCCATATGTAATAATTCAAGTGGTTTAGTGGTGGTCACAATATTCTTTGATTTAAAAGATGATCTCACTTGTTTTCCTTTGGCACAAGGATCACAAATTTCCTCCTTAAGGATTTTTTATAGTTGGTAGTCCTCTAACTAGGTCTTTTGATCTTAATGTATTAATCAATGAATAACTAGCATAACCTAGACGCTTATGCCAAAGAAGTGGGTCGTCTTCTATAACGCTTAGACACGTTAGACTGGTTTTGGGAACAGTGTCCAGGTCCACAACATAAGTGTTCCCTTTTCTGATTCCCTCAAGAACGGTGTCTCCTGTGTCATTCCTAGAAATAATGCACTTTTCAAAAGTAAAGTTCACAGAGTTACCTTTATCGCAAAATTGAGAAATGCTAAGTAAGTTATGTTTCAAATTCTCGACTAAAAACACATTATCGATAGCATGGGAACATGACCTTCCAACTTTTCCTTTGGCTATTATCTCACCCTTCATATTGTCACCGAAGGTTATTGTTCCCCCATCATAGGCTTCAAGTGAGAGAAACTTAGATTTGTCACCCGTCATGTGCTTGGAACACCCACTGTCGAGATACCATGAGCTGTTCCCCCTCACTTGGACCAAAAAAAATTAATGGTTAGTTATAGGAACCCAGGCTGTCTTGGGTTCCTTGTCGATTTTACAAGAATCTGTTTTCTTCGTCCAAACGTTATCGACATAATTTCTGTTGGAGACAGTGTACTGTTCCCTTTTGGTGCACTGGTCCTTCAGATGGCCAGTTCCTCCACCGAAGGAACAGATTCTGTCTCTAGGGAGATCAACGTAAACTTTCTTCTTCTTGTTATTCTTAAAGTAATTTAGGCCTTTTGAATTTTTACTTTTGGCATCTTAAATCTATTTGGGAGAAATTTTGATTTTCCCTTTTTCTCTTGAAATTAATTCAAGTTTATCATAATTGTTACGGTTAGGTTCTAGATTCAAATTTAAATTTTGAAAATCATAGCATAAATCTTTAATAGATGCATCATTCAATTCTTCATTTAAGCCTAATAATTTGTATTGTGATAACTCAATATTAAGAATAACATTTTCCTTTTTAATTCTCTCCATACTTTCCTTTAGGATTATGTTTAGGTCCAACAAACCGAAAAATCTGTTTTGGACATCATATCTAAAGGTGTTTATATAGGAGACATGGTCTTTGCTTACCTTGAGTTCCTTTTCTAATTGGAGACACTTAACATTGCAATTTTCAAGTTTAATTTGTGTCTCCTTTAGCAACTCTATTAATTTATTTTTACTCAATTTGGATGGATGGACAAAAAAAATGAGTTAGAAAAACATACCTGCTTTATGGCAAAGGCATTAATTTCTACCTTTTGAAAATCTTCTTTTTTCAAATACGGTTTGGGTTTGGGAGCAATTTCATGATTGGAGTTAGTAATGGTTACCTCAAAATCTCCAATTTCGATGTCTCTCCAAACTTGATAATTTTCCGCTTTGATGAAAATCTCCATCCTATTCTTCCATTATGTATAGAATTTTTCCATTGAACATGGGTGGTCTTTGAGTAGAATAACCTTCTTCCATTCGCTCGTTCATAATTGACATTTTCGGGAACACCAGAATCTGCCCTCAGGGTTTCCTGATCTACTGGGAACAGGGCTCTGATACCAATTGTAGACTCAATTAGGAACGGGAACAGCAACAAGAGGGGGGGTGAATTGTTGTTGTTACTAGTTTAAGCGTTTTTGCCCTGTTTTTGCGGAATTGAATAAAATAAATAAAGCTTAAACTTAGAGCGAAATAATTAAAAGAGATAAACGATTTTTACGTGGAAACCTTCTAGGCCTAAATAGAAGGAAAAACCACGACCCTACGGGATTTCTAAATTCTCCACTATGTTTAAGGCAACTCGTTACAATTACATTAAACATCTTACTTCACTCGAAGCGCATCAACTAGGCCAACTCTTCTCTCTTAAATTGCTTCACTCAAAGCAACAAACTTAGCTTCACTAAAAGCTAATTCTCACCACTAGCTTCACTAGAAGCTTTCTCCTTAGCTTTACTCAAAGCTAATCTCTTCTCTAGCTTCATTAAAAGCTATCTAATTTCCCCTTAGACTCACCCGAGTCTAATTACAAATTCTCTCAAAAACCCTTACAAAGGATAAAAATTCTCTAAAAATAAAATCAATGAGTTGCACAAGAAAATATTATAAATTAATTGGCATTTTAAAAACAAAATTTTCTTGTAAAAATTCTCCCAAAATTACGTATGATTTAATGGCTCATACTAAGGCAAGTTTTTATGAATAACCGAGACTCTTATTTATAGAGCTAAAATCCCTAAGAATAAGGAATATTCCAATCCATTATTCCATTATCAAAAGATCATGGGAGTAATGTGGATAAAGCAGCCATACGGTTATTTGATTAAGTCAAACCAGACAGAAATAACTGCTGTCTTCTGTTCCCTTCAAGCAGCAGTTTCTTTAATAGCTGTTCCTGTTCCAGTACTAATTGCTAGAACGTGTTTGCTATAAATAGAAACGGTTATGCTTATTACGAACGGTTACTTGCTAACTTGTAGGTATAAGGACGGTCAAGAATGATAGCTAAGACCCATTCAACAACCACTAATTCTATTTTTAGTAAATCCAATATTTACTAAAAATAGATCCTAAAATAAAGGATCTTAGAAAATAAGGACGTTAATTCATTTTATTTAAGAAAAACGATTTGCCAATTAACTTTAATAAATTATTACTGCAACAAATTAATCTTATTAAACACATTAACTAAAAATAATAATTAAAATATGATAATCAGAATTTTCAGTCAACGTAGTCAACCTTCAGCTCAGGAACAGTGTGCTGTCTCCAGACTTCAGTTTAGCTAGAACATCCAACTTGGGAACAGTAGATCTGCTGTCTCCATTTTACATCCCAAGCGATATGCTTCTCCTAACCTCTTTTGAAACCTTTTGACATGTACGTTTCCATAAGCTAAGTCATAGGTACTATCAACGATCATTATCACGACCGGATATCGACCTGCATCAATCTTTAAAAACATATTTGCTTAAATAAAGTGTAGTCATCATCAAAACTCAAGAGGTCCAACACGAATTTCCTTATATTTATGGAATCGCAACCATTTTGGACCCATATTTTAAAACTGAGGTCCTTACTAAAGTAGTAGGATTTTACTACCAATCGTTAGATCGCCCGCCTACTGATGTACATAATTATGTAAGAACATGTAAAAAATATTTAGCAGAACTCTATGATTATTACGCTAGTGTGTATAACCCAAAACGCGATACGTCTAGGCGTGCTAGCGTTTCGGCACGTCCCTCTTACTATAATTCGGTAATAGCTAATATAATGAGTCAAGATGATAGTTTTGTAGGATCATCTTCTTCCTCGACCTCATATTTAGAACTAGATAGTTATCTTAAACACCACTTTGAAATAGACCAAGGTAGCTATAATATTTTAGAGTGGTGGAAAGAAAAATCTGTAAAATTTCCCATTTTATCGAGAATTGCAAAGGATATCCTTGCAATTCCCGCGTCAACAATTGCGTCGGAGTCTGCTTTTAGTGCAGGTAGAAGAGTTTTGGACGAAAAGAGATCTCGTCTTGCTCCACAGAGTATTCAAATATGTGTTTGCAAGAAAGATTGGGATCAAGCGGAGATTCGAACGCAAGGACTAAGGAATGATGATGATCAAGACGACGATGATGATCCATGGATGATGATGGATACATCTGCATCATCGTCAGGAGGAGAGTCAGCGGAAGCATCTAACCAACCACATGATGATGACGAAGACGAATAGGATCAATCCGACAACGATAAATCAACATTCAACAACTATAAATAAAAGGTATGACAAAGAACTACGTGGGCTTTGATTCCTTCGGGATACGTAGGCAGCTTAGTATTCCTTTGGGTATTAGGTTCAAGTCCATTTTCTCCCTTTTTTTTATTAATCATCTTTATCGACATTATCATTGATTCGTTTGTTATTAATTTATTTTTTTCATTCTTTTTAGTAAATATTTCAATAAGGATGACAACTTGACATGCAATAAATTTCACTAATAATCAAGTAATCATCAAAGGTACGTCCGCAATATTATAGTATTTTTTTATTATATAAATATTTAAAGAAAAAATAAAAATGGAACCGATGGTCCGACCCGCCCGTCCCGTGAGTTGGAACCGCCGGAACCGCCTCATGAACCGCCAAGGAACCGTTTGGAACCGCCCGGAACCGGAACCGGAACCGTTCGCGACAGGTTCCAAATGGAACCGGAACCGGAACGGAACCGGACCAACCCGGACCGTGGCCATGCCTGTATGGAAGAAGGAACTCAGCAGGTGGGGAAGAAAAGAACCAGCAGCCGCCCATATATTCAGTTTCAGGCAAAACAGGAGCGGCTTCTGCTCTGCGCCACCAGCCCGCCTTTATACAAGCTTCACCACTGCCGCGCCACGCAGCTGCGCCTCCCTCCGGCCACCATAGCCACCATAGACAACTCGTGGCTTGCGCATTCACCTCCGGTTTTTGTTTCTTTTTTTTTTTTGATGAATTCGAACAAATTCGAATTGATATACAATTTTTGTGCATGAATTGCTTCAAATTTCAGGAAAAACATGTTTTTTGCATTTAAATTTCAATACAATTGAACAAATTTTGTGTTTTAACAATTAAAATTGAATTGGAGAAAAAATAGGATTTAAGCATTTTCGATCCAAAACACTTGAATTCCTTAACGAAAAACACAATTAACAATGAACAAATTTTGTGTTTTAACAATTCATTGTGTGGGTTTCGTAAATAATCAAAGCCCCAAGACAATTAACACAAAATTTTCTATTTTCATGCAAATATATGAATAAAAAAAAACGAGTTGTTTAACTTTCCAGAGAAATCAAGATCATATGAATATTATGAATTAGGCTAAACTGATACCACTGTTGGGTTCCCATAGATGCTAAAAAGCGGAATTTCAGGAAACAATTCCCTAACATCTATCTCAAGATCATAAATATAATCAAACACATGAATCATATAAAAGGATTAGATTATACTACCTTTGTAGCGTGAAATCCACAAAATTAGCGCAGTAAGATAATCTGGAGAGCCTCAAACGTTGCTCCTCTATTCAGTCTACCAGAATCAATTGAATACCAACGTCTGCTAGAACGGAAGAGCTTGTTTCTCTTGCTTTTTCTGGTTTTTCAATATGACCATGAGAATGATGGAGAGGGAGAGTTTAAATAAAAATATGTTTAATACTCACACCCATCATCCCACGTTTTCCATTACAAATATTATATCCTTATATAATACTAGTAACCTAGGTCAAAAGAATATGATTCTTTTATTAACCTAATTGGATCACAAACCAATACTCCTAATGGGCCTGAGTCATCTATCGTTCAATTGATTCTTTTGTAAGACCTTATAGGATTAATTATATTAGTCGTGGTCCAATTATTATTGACCCACCAATTATATTTATTCTCTAGCAAGTAAATACAATTACTAATAATAATTAACTTTATTATTTTCATAAATATCCTATATATTTATATTTAGTAATTGTCGGAAATGTCTAAGGACATATTCCTTCATAATCTAACTAAAAAAGCTATTTAAATTTGGTTTTAAAAAAGGTAAAAAACAAAAATTGTAATAGTATTTAAAAAACGATTTCTGGAAATTGGAAACCATCCAGTTTCTTCTTCTTTAAAGTATCTCTGCAATCTTTTCTTCCTCTTTAGCAAAACCCCTAATTCTCCCAAGACCCTAAGTAAAAGTTTGTGTACAGAATACTGCATAGGAAGGTGTAAATTTTTGTTTAATATGGATGTTGAATTTTATTCCAAAAAAAAGTGTTTTTTTGACTTCACACCCATTTTAGGCCTGCTATGAATGGTGTGATTTGAGTGCACATATGATGAGTGCATTCATGTGGTGACTCTTGGGATGGAATCCCATAAGTATGTCATGAATGGGTGTATTTAGATGAGTCTTGATGATTGTGGTTTATGATGATGATTAAAGTATGGATTAATAAGATAATGAAGTATGAGTTATTCATGGGAGTTATGGGACCTAATGAAAAAGTTCAAAGGTTTAAGATGCTCTACTATGCAAGTCGAGCAATACTGTCAGAATCCCTCTGAAGTGCTGCTCGACCAGCTCGCTCGACCGAGCGAGCTTCAGAATGGGTCGAGCGAGAAGACAGAATGCAACCAGAAACTTCCTGTAGTCCGCTCGACCAGGCTGCTCGACCGAGCGTGCCTCTGCTTTGGTCGAGCGATGTCTCTGATGCTCCTAGGATACTGTTTTTGACTCTTCAAGTTCTTGGGGATGTTTTATTATCATTTATTCATAGCTTTAATGTACTTAATGTTACTTAGTGAGATCTCTCTTATAAATAGAGAGCTCTCATTCACATTGTAATGATCATCATCCACAAAATACACCCCAAGCCAAACACTAGCCTATATCTCTTCTCTATTGTAATTCTCCATATTTGAGAGTTCTTTGAACTCCTTTGATAATATAAGAGATACTACACACCGGAGGACGTAGCCTAAGTTGGGTGAACCTCGTTAAATCTTTGTGTCGTTTTATTGCTTTACTTTCTCCTACAAACATCGATATAATTGATAGCGTAATTTGTTTGTCACTAAACTTCATACATTCGATCTTGGCAATATTGGAGTTTGAAACACATTGTTCGAACTGTAATATAGCATCGGTTTCAAGGTCTAGTATTCTTCAGGTTCTTATTTCTTATCATTCTTCCTGTTCTTACGTTTTTTGACTTCACATAGAACCACTAATGTTTTATTTGTTTTTAACTATCATAATCAGTTTTTTTTTCTTAAATGTTTGTTAAACAATTTTTGATGTATGTTAATAAATTTGAATAATACAAGCATGTTTTTATTTTCTATACAAATGATTGTTATATAATTTGAAGATTATGGGTTCTATAAATAACGAGTCTCAAAAGTATTTAATTGATAACTACACATAGTATCCAGAGGTGCAAGTCATTTTCACTCAATTAAAGCCAATAAAGGCAAACCTCCACACCATTGCTGGTTTTGCAAACATGATAGATAGCTCAGGAAAGACTTGTGTAATTTTTTTGAAAGGAACAAAGATAATCCTACTTGATGCATTATATTGTAGTAAAAGTCAAAGAAACTTGTTCAGTTTTAGAGATTTGCGTTAAAATGGCTATTATGTGGAAACCACAAACGAAAATAACAAAGAATAAATATATCTCATAGCATATGAGCTTGAAAAGAAACAAATTTTTTAGGTAATTCCATAATCTTTAGGAATATATTACACTTATATCATACCAACTCAAACTTACTAGTCATCCAAAAGGATAAACAATAAGAAAGCGTTTAATTTATGGCATTATAAATTGGGTCATCCTAGAATAAGTATGATGTCCAAATTCATTAGATGCGCGCTCAAATGTTAGTCTACTAGCAACAAGAAATGTTGTATTTGCAAAATTTATGGCATTATAAATTGGGTCATCCTACAAATATGCTTTAACACGATGATCACATATTAGTCTACTAGCAACAAGAAATGTTATATTTGCAAAATTTATGGCATTATAAATTGGGTCATCCTACAAATATGCTTTAACACGATGATCACATATTAGTCTACTAGCAACAAGAAATGTTATATTTGCAAAATTTATGGCATTAGAAATTGGGTCATCCTACAAATATGCTTTAACACGATGGTCACATATTAGTCTACTAGCAACAAGAAATGTTGTATTTGCAAAATTTCTTGCATAAATCACACGACGAAGGGATTGATTCCCATTTTATCCCGTTACGACAATTAGACTTGATAATGCTGGAGAATGTACATCCCAATCATTCATTGATTATTGAATGTCAATTGGGATAGATGTGGAGAATCCACTAGCCCATAGTTATTAGAATCTCGATTCTGATCTACGACTCTAATTATGATCCAAAAATAGGCGATCGATCCAAAAATGTACATTTACAATAATTATATCAATACCTTTGAAAAATTCAAGTTTTTCTTGATTTGCAGTTTATAAATAATTTTAAACGTATTTTTTTTTCAAAACTTAATAGATGAAGTCAAATAAATTTTTACTTACAACTTAAAACTTACCTTATAACTTAAAGAGAAAACTAGGGGTGTCAAACAGGTCGGGTTGGGTCGTTTTCAGGTTCGGGTCATATATAAATGGGTCAGTAGACCCTTGACCTGAACCTGACCCATTTAATTAAATGGGTCAAAAATTGAAACCCCGACCTGATCTGTTGCAGGTCGGGTCAACCTGCTAATGACCCATTTAACCTGCTTTTTTTTTTCAGGTCATTGAACCCATATATTTCAGGTCATTTGACCCAAAAATTACAATATTACAAAATTACAATATAAAAATTAAAAACTAATTTAAGGCTAACACTGTAAAACATTACAAGCTTCATCCATTAATGGAACACAGTATAACATACTTTCATCCATTAATGGAGTTGAAAATCGAACACAGTACAAGCTTGAATTGAAGATCAGGAAGATTGAACTGAAAAATCAGAAAAATCAGAAAAATCGAACACAATCCAAATCAGAAAAAATCGATAAAAAAAAATCAGAAAAATGGGAAACAAAGAAATAAATCAATAATTCTTACCTTGGTGCCGCCACAGAGAAGAGGAAGGAGAAGGCGCACTCCGAAGTCGCACAGAGAAGCAGCAAGCAGGAGACTGGAGAGTGGAGAGGATTTGAGGAAGGCGCCGCAATTTTTAGGTTTTAAATTTTTAGGGTTTTTGATATACCAGTAAATTACACATCAAAATCAAAATTGGGTCAGAAAACCAAAAAATGGAGTAAATAAAGAAAAATGGAGTAAAATCTAAATCAAAACAGAAAAATAAAATCAAAACAAATAAAATAAAATCTAAAAACACAAAAAATTAAACATCAAAATCAAACATCAAAATCTAAAAACACAACAATGGAAATAGCAGTTCCAGCAATGAACATCAAAATCAAACACAAAAAAATCGAACACAATCCAAATCTAAAAAAAAAAAAAACAGAAAAATCGGACTTTTATATGTTGATAATACTTACCTTGGTGCCGCAGAGAAGATGAAGGAGAAGAGAAGAAGCTGCCGGCGAGAAGAGGAAGGAGAAGGTCTGAAGGTGTAGGCGGTAGGTCGCAGAATCGCACAAAGGAGAGAAGAGGAAGGAGAAGAGGAAGTGAGGAGGAGGCGGTATATCTGATATGTTTAGGGTTTATGTCGCAACAAAACAGCAAACAGAGGAAGTGAGGAGGATGTATATCAATATATCTGATATCTTATTGAATTATGATTTTATGATTTTATTTAAAATTTTCAATGAGTTAATAAATGGGTTAAATATGGGTCGACCTGACCTGATTGACCCATTTAATAAATGGGTTAAACAGGTTTTTTCGGGTTTAAATATTCAACCTGAACCTAACCCATTTAATAAACAGATCAGGTCGGGTTGACCCATTTAATTAATTGGGTCAAAAATCTAAACCCAAACCCGCTAATTTCGGGTCGGTTTCAGATCAGGTTAGCAGGTCGGGTCAGCTTTTGCCAGCCCTAGAGAAAACACATATAAATGATAATTAGTAATCTAAAGCATATTAATGCATATTTTTAGGATCACACGATCCTGCTATCCGATTTAACCAATTTCGATCTTATCCCTCAACAATCTTAGGTAGAATCCCGATCTTAATAACCTTGCTCTAGCCCATGTTCTTACCCAAAATGGTCTAGCAGAAGCATTCATAAAACGATTGCAATAAATAGCTCGACCATTACTTATAAAATCTAGACTTCCATTTTCTAGTTGGGACATGCTATTTTACATGTCGCAGCCTTATTAAAATTAAGATCGAGTGCAAATTATGAATTATCCCTATTACAATTAGTGGTGTTAAAAGAACCAAGTATAACGGATCTACGAATATTTGGTTGTATGGTCTATGTACCGATAGTTCCAACACAACGAACTAAGATGGGCGCCAAAAAAGGCTAGGGATCTATGTTGTATATGAGTCACCATCTATCATACGATATTTGAAACCTTTGACCGGTGATTTATTTATAGCTAGATTTGTCGATTGTCAGTTTGACAACTCAAAATTCTCAACCTTAGGGGGGAGGTAAAGCATGCCCAAATTGGATAGAAATATCATGGGATGCTAACAACTTAGCTTATCTTGATGTAAGATCAAATTTGTGTGAACAAGAAGTACAAAAAATTTTGCATCTCCAGAGTATTGCAAATCAATTGCTAGATGCATTTACAAATACAAAAAGGTGTGATAAAATCACATATTCTAGCTGTTAGTGCTCCCGCAAGGATTGATTTACCAACAAAGAATCCACAAATTCATACTTCCACGATATGCAAAAAGCGTGGAGAGCCCTTGGTGCAAAGGGTGTAAATCCAAGAAAATCTAAAAAGAATGAAAATCTAACAAAAAATATGGTCGATCAAATTTAAACTGTTGAAAGTTTAACAAATACTCACAACATTTACGCAGATTCAGATGCTACATCTAAGGGGGAACATGATAATACAAATGTTGATAATTAGAAAATATCAATGAATTCACTAGAAAAAGGTGGAACGAGATTTAAACTAATGTTGATGACATATTTGCATATTCAGTTGCCACCATAATCATGGATGATCTTGATGAAAATGAATCAATATCAATTGATGAATGCCAAAAAAGGAATGATTGGCCAAAATAGAAAGAAGCCATTAAGGTAGAATTAAAATCTGTCATGGAACGAAAACTTTTTAACCCTGTGATAGAAACTCCTAATGAAATAAAACCTGTTGAATATTACCTCCTCAAAAACTTAGCTTTCCATCCATGATGGTATAATATTGCTATCTTTGACAGTGACTTTTATAGACGCGTCGTAGTTCAGAAAATAATTCAACCAAAGCTAATTTTTTTGCCCATGTCTTAGTATGAGATCTCAAAACAAGAATCATATAAGTTAAACGTTTTTGTTATTGGGCTATTAACCTAAGTATGAAGCATGTCTCACGGTAAGAACATTTCATACAAGAATTTGTAATCTTTTTTCAATTCGTCTTGTATAAGACTAATTCACCATAAGATGGCCCTATATAATTAGTTTATTTATTTGATTGAAGGGTCCAAATCAACAGTTACTCTCCTGTGAGACGGCTTTAGCCGTGCAACTGGCCCAAGCCTAATAATTTTATTAAAATATTCCGACATACTAATTTTTATACTTAAAAGGATAATTCCAAGAGTTAAAAGTCCAATTTTAAGACTTATAAGGTCAATTTTAAAGTTTTTAATATCAACTTTAATGTTTGAGTCACCTTATTTTAAAATTGAAATAAGAAATTAATGTTTTGTAATTGGTCTTTTAAGTTTTAAAATTGGTTTTTTTAGTATTGATTGACCTTTTAAGTCTTAATTGTAAAATTTCATGACTTAAAATGTCAATTTTAAATCCTTGAAATTGGTCTTTTAAGTCTTTAAATTGGTCTTTTAGCTCTTAAAATTGACAATTTAATTTGTGAAATTGGTAAAAAAAATATACAATTGGACCGGCCCAATAAGATGCATCTCACAAGTGAAACGGTCTCACCCAAGTTTTTGTGCCAAATCAATCTATAATCTATCTATAATCTATAATCTATAATCTATAAAGAGTACTAATGAAGAAACAAGACTGACACATGTCAAACTCTCATTCAATAATTTCTCGCTCATTTATGTTGTCGTGGTAGCTGATTATTTATTGAAAATCATTTCTTAAAATACTAGAATTGATTTAAGGTGCAGAATAAGATTTGGTTAGTTTTATTATTTTCCAATATGATTCTTATATTATTTCCAAACTAAAATGTAACTAAAACGTAAATCAGTATCATTTTTCAATGTGATTTCCAAAATAAAAAAAAAAATAGTATTTTGATATAGCAAAACTAATTTTCAACTTTATTTAACAGTTGTAGAATAATATTGTTCCTAAATTTATAAACCAATGTAATTTTTTGAATTTATTTACCAGCCACAAAATAAATACAATAACATCATCTTTGTGGAAAAGCATATAACATAAACTTTTTGTAACATTGTCTATGAAAAAATATATTTGGAATATTATACAAATATTATACAAGTATAAAATTAACTCAAAAACCTTTTTTTGATCTCTGTACATAACACAGGGATCTATTTCATAAACCTTTTTTTGAGCGAAAAAAAAAATTAAGTAAATAAGCGAAAATCTAAAGTTTTCCCAAAAGTAAGCGTCCGAACCCCAAAGCTGTGCTTTGGAGCTGTTCGCAGTTACTAACTGCGAACAGCTATAAAAGACAAAAGAGCTGTTCGCAGTTACTAACTGCGAACAGACCTGATATACAAATTCAGATCAGTTTCTGTTTTTCGCAAAATCCCATTTCTCAAACCCTACCTCTCTCGACATTTCCACCTTCTCCCTCTAAAACCTTTGATTCATTCCATCAAATCGTGCAATCCTCTTTCAATTTGGCACTTCAAAATTAGTGTGGGATACTATAGCTTGCGCAAAGGTAAATTTTTTTGTGTTTTTTTGGTGTATATTTGGATTTAGGGTTTTAACCAAATTTGTTTATTTTTTCAAATGTAGGTTTGTAGTTGTTAAATCAAGACTAATCTTAATCATCCATAAGCATTGAAGGTAATTTCTAATTGTTTTTATAGCTTTATGTTGGATTTTGAAGTAATGTTGTTGTATTAGTTGAATATTATTAGAAAATGTTGATGTTGATGTTGGTATTAGAAATGTTGTTTGTGAACTTATGAATTGATTTATTATTTGGATTATGTGTATTATATATGTATGAACTTAGCTACATTATGGATTTGAATAATTTGTAGACCAAAAAAGATTATAATCAAATGAATATAATGTACTTGTATGGGCATGAGTTGATGTTGATGTTGATTTTCTTTGTGTTAATGTAGAAAATGGCATCATTTCGCGTCACTATAGTATGTTTTTGGAATGGTTGTATTAGAGAAAATAATGGCAAAGTTCATTATGTTGGGGGAAGATGTAAGTTGTTTGCTTGCAATTCGAACATGGATTTGAATCACTTTAGACGTTTTATATCTTCTAAGATTGGATTGGACCCTACTAGAAGTACCGTAAATATAAGCTTTAAATATGCCTTGAGTGGAGAATTTATTGCCTTTCCTGTTGAGGATGATGAGGCTATAGATGCGATGTGGGAGCATTCAAAGTACACCCAAATTCCCTCTTTGGAGTTATACGTAGAAGAAGTACCATTAGAGAATGTAGTTGCTTCTAATCCTACTCCTACCCCTATGCCTATAGTAACTCAGGAAACTGTAAATCCCGTCGTTTCTCAACCCCCTACGAATCAAGTTCAAATTGATTCAATGGTTAACTTAGGAGAAATTGCTGAGATGGGACCTTGGGATGATGGAAATGAGAGTAATGAGCTCATTGACGATCCTTCTGAGGACGATGTGGATGTCGATGAGGATGCGCTAGCAAATAACATGACTCTAGGCAACATTCCTACAATCATTCCTCCTACACCTTATGCCCTCTGTCCACCTTTAAACGAGTATGCGGAGGACAACTCATGGAGGACTTGGGCTTGTGATACCACATACACCGAACAGGGAGAGTTTGAGAAGGGTATGATGTTTGATAACAAGGAATCGTTGTTGGAAGCTATCAGAGTGTATCATATTGGGAGAAATGTGGAGTACAGAACGGAGACCTCGAACCAAACTGTCCTTTCCTTGAAGTGCAAGCGGGGTTGTTCGTGGAAACTTAGAGCTACGTTTGACTCTAATATATCTTCATGGCGTATTGTTACCTATAAGGGTAAGCACGGTTCTTGTGTATTGGGTAGTGACAATGTGTCGGCTGGACACATTCACCTAACATCTTCTGTCATTAACAATGTTATTAGAAATTGTGTTGCTAAAGACCCATCCATTAAGGTATCTGTCGTTCGTCAGATGGTTAAAGATCGCTTTGGTGTGGATGTGAATTATAAGAGAGCGTGGTGTGCAAAGCAACAAGCTTTGTTATCCATTTACGGGACATGGGAAGGTTCTTACTCACT
Source organism: Amaranthus tricolor (assembly GCF_026212465.1). NCBI lineage: Eukaryota > Viridiplantae > Streptophyta > Magnoliopsida > Caryophyllales > Amaranthaceae > Amaranthus > Amaranthus tricolor. Next base: position 8,244,807 of record NC_080060.1, on the reverse strand, counting down.
CCTTCCACGCTTTTTAGAAGCTTTGCAACATTCCAACCCGGGGTTGGTACAGGGCATTCCACCGCCTTGTGACACTGAACCCCGGCTGCACCAAATTTCGCGAAGAAATCAAGCTGGGGCTAACTGGATGGAGATCAACGGGCGCCACATCGCTCGTTGGGATCATAGACTTGAGCTGCTGGCACAAGGTGCGCCGATCGATGTTGTCGGCGCACCTACTACACCTGACTATATGCCGTGGTTCCTCTCCATCACGCGACAATGGATGACACCACGTGCCATCTTGGAATTAGCACATTACGCACCTGCTGCGCCTACGATGACCCAATTTGTAAGTCTTCATTTGCATTTATTTGATTAAGTTGCCAATTAAATAATAAAATGTTACATTATCTAAATATTAATTGCAGGCACAAGGTGCGGCAAACGTGATTCGGTACAGCCAGGAGGAGCCGGTGAGGGAGATTGCGCATGGCATGCTCGTCGGCTCGCAGTTCCAGCACTTCATACCGGAAGTCGCTGCACAACACTCACCGACAATCTCCCATACGCACATGGCATGCTCTCCTTCTTATCCCATTGACGCTGCGGGGACCTCGCAGGCTGGGCCATCACAGCCATCACAGTACCAGTCCCCTCCACTGCCAGAGCGTCACGCGAACGCCTCTTTCTATCGTAGGAGGCGAAGGAGACCAACTCAGTTGGATAAGGTAGATGAGGGTTCGTGAGCGTTAACGATTACCTTTTGTGTATTTGGTTCGACTACGTACATATATATATATTTTAATTGACTTGTATATATCAAACATTTGTGTATATTTTGTTGTATATACATGTTTAATTACTTTATCATAAGCCCCAAACTTTGACTTATGAATGATCGGAGTTTTGGCGATGAATCATACCGCCTTAAAAATACATCGACTTGTAATTACCTATTCTAATGTCTCTAGTGCAATTACAACAAACAACAACTCAAAAATAAAGGAAAAAAAAATTAATTATCTGTCCGCAGTTAGTAACTGCGAACAGATATAAAAGACAAAACAGACTGTTCGCAGTTACTAACTGCGAACAGCTCTTTTGTCTTTTATAGCTATTCGCAGTTAGTAACTGCGAACGGCTCTTTTGTCTTTTATAGCTGTTCGCAGTTACTAACTGCGAACAGCTCCAAAGCACAGCTTTGGAGTTCGGACGCTTACTTTTGGGAAACGTTTACATTTTCGCTTATTTGCTTCATTTTTTTTATTTTTTCGCTTAAATTTTTCTAAAATTCACAAATATCACACTATATTCATTCACTTGGGCTCACTTTTAAAGCTCAAATACCCAGCCCAATTCTCTCTCTCTCAGACTCTCGCACACTAAAAAAACTACTCCGATTCCCAAATCTCAAAATTCCCATCCTCATCCCATGGCTAAGCCCAACCATCAACCACCACCACCACCACCATCTCTCCTCCGTCGCATCATTCACCTCGACACAACCCTCTCTCACAAACTGCACACCCTTTTCGAACCAGTCATCCCACGCGCCGCCCTCAAACTTCTCGAAATCACCGGCGATGGTCGTCTATGGTTTCCTCTGTCACTCTCTCTCCTCCTTTCTCCAATCTCTCTCCATTCCTCCTCTCTCTACTCCTTCTCACTATCTCTCCTCCTTGGACTCATTACCGATATCATATTTATTGGACTCCTCAAACACTTCATCAAACGTCGTCGTCCTCAATATAATCCTGCTATGGGCCGTACTCTCCCTGTTGATCATTGGTCTTTCCCTAGTGGTCATTCTTCCAGAGTCTTCTTTATTGCTTCCTTGTTCTATCTTTCTATTACTGCTGTTGCTCAGGGGATTGATCATTTGAGGTTCCGTGATCGCGCCATTGTTGACCGTTGGATCGGTAAGCGTGATTCAGATGAGATTGTCATGATTTTTTTGGTATTCTTATGGATTTGGTCAGTGTTTACTTCCGTTTCTAGGGTTTTGTTGGGGAGACATTTTGTTTTGGATGTTGTTGCTGGTGCTTTTGTTGGTTTTTTTAATGGTTTCATTGTTCATAGGTTTTTGTGGTTTTGATTTATGATTTGGATTAATCTTATTGTTTTATCATTGTTTATGATGACAATTGTAACTTGTAAGAACTTGCAATTGTTGTAATTCTTGATTAAATTTACATATAAGATGGTATATTTCTTTAAAATGATGAATAGAAATGCAATTTCATTTTGTTCAATCTGGAATAATGCACAAGCAATTGTTGTAAAAACACTTATCAAATTGTAACTTTTGTAACAACACTTAAATCCGAGGCATAAATTGTATATTGTGTTGTTACTAGATGTACTACAAAGAGCATGTTATTTTCGTGTCCCTAATGTCAATGTTTACTTCTGAATGGATTAAAGTGGATAAAAAAGTGAATTCTATCGAGAAGTAAAAAAGTGTGCATGGATGAAAATATAATTTTTAAAATATAGATAGATAGATAGAGGTAGTTGTCTAACTGTAAGGTTCTTCCTCGTTATTCTAGATATTCGTCTTCAAACAAGACCAAAGATAAAAGAAACGCAAAGAAAAATGTATGATTAAATGATGGAGATTAAAAGAAAATAATGCTGAAGTTTTCGTCAAAAAAGTTAACTTAGCATGGGAGATGACTTGGGATGCATAATATACTTAGACAAAGATGAAAACTTGTATCATTCTAACTAAGGAGATTTTAGGAGAATCAGGTTGTAGTTTCCTATTAAAAAGTATACACCGTGGTGGAATGAGGTTGTCAAGACAATCATCAAGGAAAAGAAGAAAAAAATGTTATCTTGCATTAAAAATTGCAGGAATAAGGAAATTTTAGCCAAGTAAAAGGAAATCAAAACGAAAACAAAAATAGCAATTCACTAGGCAAAATTAAAAGCTTTTAACGTGGTGTTTGACAAACTAGATTCTAAAGAAGGAGAAATGTTATGTATAGGATGGCAAAGAGAAGACAGGCCAAAACTAATGACATAGGTGTAGTGAAGTGTATTAAGGATATCAAGGATCGATGGAGAGAGTATTTTATGAGCTAGGATAAGAATGACATGTTGGGGACATAACAGTTATTCTTTTAGATGAAAATAGAGAATTTATGCAAAGAATACAATAAGTAGAAGCAATTTATGAAAATAAAGATACGTATAATGAGGTGTACCTCTATATAAGAGAACAAATTTGGATTTATGACAGGAAGATCCACAATGGAAGTAATCAATCTTATGAGACAAATAACAAAATACTATAATGCTAAAAAAAGAGATCAACACATGATTTTTATTGACTTGAAAAAAGCACATGACAGGGTATCAAGAAAAGTATTTTTGGTGGGCAATGACAAAGAAGGGCATTCCCAAGAAATATATTGATATAATACTAAGTTATGTATCGAGAAGTAAAGACAAATGTTAGGACATGTGGAAGGACAATTGATGATTTTCCAATCACAATTGGCCTTCATCAAGGCTGTAACACCCTTGAATTTCCAACCCCTTAAACGAAACCAGAAATCGCGAAGGAAGGGAAGAAATTCGGGTGTTACATAAAAAGAAAAGGGAAAATAATTTAAATAAACGCTAAAGATTAATTAAAAAGGTGGGTAAGTGGAAATTTCGGCAGCATCTCGGTTAAAACTGAGGGTGTGACAAGGATATATAAATGATTAACATAACTAAACTAATCTAAAGCTTTTAATGCCTTTCAAAATACGTCACGATGGAATGAATCATCGTCGGCTTCTCAAATCATCAACTCTAATGAGGATCGTGGTTCCAGTGTTAACGCATCGATTTGACTGATACCAAAGGAGTATTCTCACTACTATACATCCAAAAACTACGCAGAGGAACTATGGATCATACAAGGAGTCACATGGCTCCATACGTAAGAAATTATACAATCCCAAAAGAAAACTTTAGAAGTAATATAGAAGCTACAAGCATTAGGCAACTTGTACACAAATGTTACGACCGTACTTCGCTCTTTCCCCCATGCAAAGCAAAAGAAGCTCCTATACCTGTCATGTCAAGCTATGATCCTCCTGCTGCTCAACATAATGACTATAGTCAGATGTGTCATAGCGGGAACATCATAGAGAGTCATGAACAAACAACAAACACATACACGTCAGTAATTAATGAACTTAACAATTAGAGTCATTGAACAAAACTATAGACAACGATATAGTATGACAATAATGAGTTTACTCATCTGTCCAAACACCTCTATTTACACATAATTTCTCTTTAAAACTACTAATCTCTCGAAGTATATTCAAAGGTAGTGAATCTTTTCTCTATTCATGGCATAGTGACACGGCCAAGGGCGTTATCGGTCATCCAGCGCCCATGGCAAAGTATGAGCTCATGTTCCCTCCAGCTGACCCTTTCGGGTCCTACCTTCGGGAAAAACTAACACACTGGGGTACTAAACCAGTGAAGAGGCCACCATATTAGGGTTTGCAAGGCCCGCATGGTAACACCTCGGTCAAGGGGCGGTATCGGTCACCCGGCGCCCAATGACCCAAGCATGCTCATACCCCCCTTACGGTAGTCTGTCGGACCTCACATAGGGGACTACCAAATCAATCGGACATAATCCAGTTGAGTCACGCCAACTAATCATAAATCAAGGCTCAATAAGTAGGAAATCACTTCGATACCACACACAACCATGGTGCGTTCTCTACTATTTAGAAATCTGTTCTCATAGTCTCCTAATGCTTTCATTCTACTTGCCTATATCACTATTATGATTATTCACTAGCATGGTTTACTTTCTGGCGTTCTATAATTCTAATACGATGCATATAATCATGAAATATGGATAATACTTTGAAACAATGAATATGACAATTAATTACTGTGTGTACGTACCTGCAAGCGTCACTGCACGACCACAAGTTACAAAAATCACCCGACTAAGGTTCTACTTTCCTCTTATGAAGTGGACACCTATATAAGTTATGAATAGAACTAATAAGTTCCCTTAACTACTTTGTCATACCAGTTAAAAGCCAAAGTAACCACTATCATCCATTCACGACAAGTTTTCAATTACTTGTATCACGTACACATCTCATTCAACACCAAGCATAATCTTCAATGCAACAATAACGCAAGTTTTTCCATCGATAAAGAATAAAAGGATTATGTCAACTGTTTCATTACACCAACTAAATTTGAGTTATAACGATTCACATCATCTTAATATAAAATGACGATTCCCACTTAATGTTGATGTAGTGCTAATATGACGACTAGGACAAATCTTAAGGTTATCACATCGCAATATCATTTATTATATTCTCCAAGGTTAGGAAGAACTAAAATCAAGACATCATAACAAGTAATTTTAATAATTCTCAACAAGTTGACACTATGTTCATAGCCTTACTAATATCATTTAATTATAACTTCGATACCTAACAAGAGTACTTGTAATCAACATTAATAATTCCTTTTACTTCAACAAGGCCAATTAAGACTACCATGCCGAACAAAAACTCCCACATTCAACACGAATAAAGTTACTCATGTACTAAGACACCATCAAAATAACACACAACCATATTTTCATTCATACTTCAAACTCTAAGCTATAAATATGTTAAACTCATCAAACACACTCTTACCCACAAAAAGATTTAATGAAAATAATACAAGGTTCAACACTTTTCATTTATATTTCAAAAACCCGATTCATGAGTACATTCAAATCATTAATCAAATTCTTACTCATAACAAGATTCAATGACAATCATACAAAATTAACACCAAACTCATAAACTTAGTAAAATTCTAATTAGATACCAGGAAGATTACTTAGAGTAAACTTGAGAAACTTACAATGGGGCAATTAGAAAAGAGGGGTGAGATGATAAGTGTTTGATGTAGTGGTGGTTGCACAGGAGGGTCAAGACACCGCGGTGGGCCTTGGTGGTAGTGCAGATAGCCGTAGCTGCTGGTGGTGGTGCACGAAAATGCAGCAGTTGCTGCTGTTTTGTAGGTGGATGTAGCGGGGCTGCTGCTGCTGGGCTTGGTGTGTGCGTGGAGGCTGCGACTGCTGCTGCTGGGTAGCTGTGTAGGCTGCCGGCTGCCCCTTGGTGGCTGTGGCGGGTCACAGAGGTGAAGGAAGAGAAGAGGAGAGGGAAGGAAAAGAAGTGAGGGAGTGACGGCTACAAGCAAGAAATAAGGGTTTCATACTACTTATCCTTGTTGTTATTATTGTTATTGTTATTGTTATTGTTATGTTTATGTTTATGATTATGTTTATGTTTATGTTTATTATGTTTATGTTTATGTTTATGTTGTTTATGTTTATTATGTTTATGTTTATGTTTATGTTTATTATGTTTATTATGTTTATTTATTATTAGGTTTATGTATTTATTTATTTTTATCTCAATTCATTTTCTTGCGAGACCCAACTAAAAGACTCACCTTCATGGGCTCACACATATTAATAAAATAATCATTTTGATTCGAACCTCTTTATTTAAGAAATCGTAACTATATTTTTTTAATATATGTATATAAGTTAACATTTAAATTCGTGTATGCAAGAAATTTATTAAAACTAATTCAGAAATAATTTAGTATAATTGTAAAATCTTTAAAAATTATTAAAATATTAGATAATTTCGTTATTAAAATCTCGAGGTGTTACAAAGGCTCGACACTAAGCTCAGTTCTTTTTGTAGTGGTCTTAGATGAGATAACTTGATCGATACAAGGAGACGTGCCTTGGTGCATATCGATAGCTGATAACATTGTTTTGGTAGATGAGATCAGAGAGGGGGTGTAAATGCCAAGTTAGAACGATGGAGATAAGAGTTAAGAGTCACGAAGTTTCAAATGACAATTTCGAGTACATGTAGTGTAATTTTAGCACATTCGAGATAACGAGTGACACTATAAAGCTATAAATGAAAAAATTACTTTATGTGGATACTTTAAATACCTTGGGTCCATATTTCAGAGTACTGTGAACATCTAATAAAATGTGACCCATGGAATTATGTGTGGCAAAAATAGAGAGCAATTAGTGAAAATTTATGTGATTGAGATGTGCTCTTAAAGTTAAAGATGAAAGTTTCAAAAATAAAATTCTTTGATAGATGAGTGTACATACATTTTGGCATATAATTCGAAACAAACATATAAGAAAGAAATTAGGAATTACAAATATTGGGAAAAAGATGAAAGATAATTGTTTAAGATGGTTTGGCATATGCAAAGATGGAATGTTAGCGAACCGGTAAGGAAATAGAAAGTTAGAGCTTGGAAGACTTAAAAAGAGGGCGAGAAAGACCAAAAATGATTTGGAGGACAAAAGTGAAAACGTATATAAATGACCTAGATTTTGCAAATTGAGAGGATAAGAAATCGGAATAATTAGAGAATAATTCATGTGGACGATTATTAAACTGATACATTGGTTCATTTTGCCAATAGTAATACTTTTGGATTAAGGAATTGCCATTACTTATTATGGCCTAAAATTAAAATGTAACAAAACTTATAATACGGAATAAAAAAGAAATTGTAGTAAAACTTGTGGGACGGGAGGAGTATGAGGTTGCAGAGTTTCATAGTGCTTGGTTTATCTTGTCCAATTAGCACTTTTTCGCCCAAACTTCATCAAATGGCTCACACTTAGGTCTTTCTTTGGAAGTGCAACCTTAACTTGTTAGAGATAAAAAAAATGGTTGTTTTCGAGTGACTCTTAATAACAAACATCATCTGCAATTGTTAGAAAACTTCGTAATTGAAACTGTTAGAGGAATTTGCGGATCTAGGTCTCATAGTTTCAAGCCACAAATTCTTATGCTACTGTTAAAAACCTTTGAATGTGAATTTGTAGTTGGTATGTGGGTCCGAATTTAGTCTCCACATAATGGACTTAAATAGCATTAATAGATCCTCAATCATGTTTGCAAGGAGGAAGGTCGCATCCTTGTCATTGTGGTACCATTGGTGGCACTTAGTTTGCTATGCACATTCTGATTTTGGTTAATCTCTTTCTGATATGTTTTATATGGTAGTACTATTGCTTAGCATGCTTGGTGGTCCAACTCTGGTCAATGCAAGTTTCTTGACAATAAGATTGGTCTCTTTCATTAATGGTTTTTTGATTGGTTTCGCATTGGTTTATCTTTTATGTGAAATCAGTCAAAATTAATGGATCAGAATTGAGTCATTAGTCATTACTACACCAGCTATTTTGAATCTCTTTCTGTCCTGTAGAGACTGCTTCAATTGATTTTTTTTTTTTTGGCGAGTTTTTTGAGTTAATTGTAGCAATCACAATGAGACTGGAGGAGAATTAATATGCGTCATATTCCCTCCATGATGTCAAAAATGGATAAACCTCTAGAGGAAGCTTTTAGATTTGTCTCAGCTGCAGCCTGCAGATAATCTTTTGGGATTATTTTTGATGTAGATTTTTATATACTACTACTTCTCTACAAAATATATATGAACCTTTGTTTTATAAGCCACATCAATGGACCCCCAAAAATTGACAGAATCAGAAAAAACAGGGATAGAGAAGCACTGAAGCTGAGAGCAACAGTCAATATGTTGAGATTGATTCATTTCACATCGATAAATTAAATATAACGTGCATAGTTTATAAGTCTTTAGAATTCTATTTTTCATTAGTATATGATTTTGAGACGGTATCTCTCTCGCTTATGACGTACAGAGTTATGAAACTGAAACGTGGTTGTTTTGAGGAGCAGTTTAGAAGGCTTGAGGCCCCCAGCAGTGATTGAGGATCACAGTTAAACGATCTGTTTCAGTCTGCAAAGGGCCTATTATGAAGGACTGATTGCACAGTGCTCACTTTTCTGATTCATTATGTATTTGGGTCCCTTCAACTCATTATCTTCACCCCTTCTGTTGACTAGGCTTTATTAAGAAGTAGTTAATTGCTTGCATTCATTTTTTTCGTGCTAAAAAGGCATCTCTTTTTTTGGAGGCTTATATATTGTCTCAATAGTCGATGGATATTTTATGCATCTTACAAGGAAGAAAGAAGATATATTATTAATAATCATGGTTTAATTTACTCCCTTATAATTATCATTCCATTCTATTCAATTTGCTATATTCTATTTTAAAAATATATTTTTTAATTTTATTATTTTTTGTTTACACATTTAATTTTTTTTTTAATATTTAGAGAATAAAATAGTCTAAAAAAGGGAATGACTAACAGTGGTTTGGATGTAAAAAAATAGAGGGAAAGAAAAGAGAGAGATTTACGCAGATAAGAAATTCCTTGTTTAGATAACAAAATAAGATGGAATGGATTTGGAGGGGAGTGATTTGAAGGGATTAGATGGATAATATTTGTTGAGATAACAATCTTTTTAAAGTTATATAGATTTGAAAGGAAAACTGTCATCTCTAATCTTTTTTCTTTTCTGTTATTTAAAACAAATAAGAGTTACTTTCCTTTTATTTCTCTTCCCTTCTTTTCTCTTTCTTTTCTTCCCTTTTTTTCTTTTCTTTGCAAAGTTATCCAAGTATAGTGTAAAGAAAAAGGGCAGCGATCCAAGAGGACTTGATTTAAATTTGCTTATTTATAGCCTTATAGGAATAATGCTTGTTATAAAAGTATTTAGTATATTTAAAAATTTGGTTGTTTATAGTTTTAGTATATTATGTGTTTTACTGCCACGTTGAATATTGATTGATCTCTTACATTATGTTTAGATTGAAAAAAAGGAAGGGAAATAATTTGAAGGGATGAAAGATCCCTTGTTTGGATACCAAAATGAGAGGGAAGAAATTTGAAATCTTTTTTAAAGCTTATGTTTCAAACTATTTGGACAAGTAAGTGCAACCCCAAACTGTTTGAAAAAATAAGCTTCAAAGCAAAACGCTGCCCTAAACAGCGTTTTTGTATCCTATTGGGCTGAAGAAATGGGTTTTATTCAGGAAAAGGGAAAAAACGCTGTCAAGGTCGGTGTTTTTTTCATTTGGGTGCAACTTTTTTTTTCATGTTTTTACTTACATGGAATTTGTTGTGTTTAAGTAATTATATATATATATATATATATATATATATATATATATATATATATATATATATATATATATATATATATATATATATATATATATATATATATATATAATTAAACATCAAGATACTTAATCAAAATGCATAATATATAGTTAACATACAACTACGTCATAAAAATTGATCAACTAAAAAATATACTAACCACCCTGACGTTGTGTACAACTACGTCTGTTATGTCCTATTTTGTTGCATAAGCCACAATTAAGCCCTCTATCAGTACGATCATCCATCTCATTACGCAACCTCTTTGACCTTGGACGTCCTTTTGTTCGTACTCTACTAGCATCTGCAATCAAATGAGGGGCATTATATTCCCTCCATTGAGTAGAGTCAAGCACATGTTCAAATTGTGGCTTATAAGTCCTCATATAACTAGTAGTGCGAAAACGACGATCCACAAAAGGTTCTTCAGATAAGCTATAAGCAGAACGTACAGCTACAAGTGTGAATATGGATAGTGGAAAACCCGAACCTTTTTACATGTACAAGTGCGGTTTGAAAAGTTAACAGTGTAACGCTTCCGCCTTTGCGTTCTATTCCTTCACCATTCCCGGCTGTGACTTCATATTTCCCATTGGTTATGTCAAATGGCTCTACATTGTGATATCTTACCTTACGCTTTTTTGCCTCTATTTTTCTCTCAATGAAGGGAGAGTAGGTATGATTAGAAGCAAGTCGTTGTCTAGAAATCTCCCTTTTCTTCACAAACCACTTGTTCACACGATAAAAAGTAAGTTCAACAATAGCTGCAATAGGCGCAGACACCATTGAAAACCTCTGCCATGTTGGTGGTAGCATAGCCATATTGGAAACCCTTGTCAAATGCTAAGGATCATTTTTCTTTTTCTTTGCCATTTATGTATTCAAAAGCTTCTTTACTCATATGACGAATGCGCCTTAAACCTTAACTAACTTTTTGTCTTTTTCGTTGATAAGAAGTAGCAATAAATAATTTCTTCACCTCAAGATTCTTTACACGAGTCACAAGTGGAAAAAACCTTAATTGCCGCGGTTTTTTGCCACTATATGCTGCGGTTTGAACCCAAGCATTAGTGATAATAGCAGATGACTTATTTTAAATGTTGTGGTTTAAAATTGCAACACAAAAATGCATTATATGCTGCGGTTCCTTAGAACCGCAACATATACTGTGTTTTTTTGTAATTCAAAAAACACACAATATGTAGTGGTTCCCATAAAAAGGCAGCATATAATGATTTTTATTTTTTTTTGGTTTTTTTCGTTTTATTAATAAGTAATACATATATATACAATGACAAAAGTGTATATATATATATATATATATATATATATATATATATATATATATATATGTGTGTGTGTGTGTGTGTGTGTGTGTGTGTGTGTGTGTGTGTGTATATACATATATATATATATATATATATATATATATATATATATATATATATGTATATATATATATATGTATATATGTATATATGTATATATGTACATATATATGTATATATGTACATGTATATATGTATATATGTACATATATATGTACATATATATATGTATATATGTACATATATATGTACATATATACATATATATGTACATATATACATATATATGTACATATATATATATATATATATATATATATATATATATATATATATATATATATATATATATATATATATATATATATATATATATATATATATATATATATATATATATATGTGTGTGTGTGTGTGTACATATATATGTATGTACATATATATATACATGTACATATATATATATATATATATATATATATATATATATATATATATATATATATATATATATATATATAAAATAATCAATAATCAATTGCTGGATTATTTTACGAGTTTTTATGTTTCAATCCTAGTTCAAATATACATGTGATTGGAGGCTATAATCTATAAATAAATGTTTACCTATACATTTAGACCCTAACTAATCTTAATTCTAAGCATTTCGTTCTGAATAGCAATCTTAATCCTCTAGTCTTCATGATTTGTTTGGTTGTCTGAAATAGATGGATTGATAATTAAAAATCAAGTATAATTGTCATTCTTATTATGCGTCAATCATCTCATCTTCTTAATAAAATCCATTTCAATTTATTATCGTTTGAAATTGTAATATCAAGTGGCAGTAGAATATGAGATAAAAGTTTTTTTATTATCAAAGTTTCATTAACATAAGAGTAACATGTTACATTTTTTAAATATTTTATATTATAAATTAGTCTGATTACTACTATTTATTAACAATTTAATAGGCCCTAAATACTAAAAAAGGCATGTTCAACTCTGGGAGAACTTCCATTGTAAACCGTTGGATGAACCCCTGATAAAGAATGTTGATTTATTCCATTGCTTTCCAATTCTTGTTATAAAATTCCTAAATTTTTGTTGTTTTTTCTTCAATCAAAGACTAAATCACTAAACCATAAACCATGGGCGATTTAAGATTGACCGTTAAGCCTCGAATTATCCATTCACAGCAATTAATGTCTTTATAAGCTAACAAAATTTGACTTATTACTTACATAAAAATGTCAAATCTATATAGAATTCTTAAGTTTTAATTTCTTAAATAATAATTAATGCCATTAATTCTATATACGTGGATTTTACAATCAATTGCTCCTACTTTGTTACTGCATTACTGCATTGCTATTTTCAATTCAAATATGTAGAATTTTGGAGTAACAATATAATTAAACTAAGCAATGTACTTTGTATGTTGTGTGACAGTGGAAGTAAAGAATGATAAACAATAACGGAAAGTAATAAAGATTCAGACAAATAATACAAAAATCACACCGAAAAATTAACATGGTTCACTATCAATGTGATAGCTAAATCCACCGGCACCAAGAATAAACTTTTCATTATAAGCTAGGAGATTACAAGATGAACAAGAAACCACAACAATGGCTCTCCAAGTTCTCCTCACTTTGTGTTTTGCATTGCATACACTAATTCCAAGATAATGGGGCCTTTATATAGTATACCTCATAAAACAAAGAAATTAGGTTAAGAAAATATAAAATAAACCGTCAAAAACCAAGAAGAAACCGGCAAAAACGTGCCAAAACCAACTTCCCGCAAAAAACGCGAAGAACTCCGCGTCCCGCGTAGAAGTCCACGTTCCGTGCAGATCTCCGCGGCACGCGCCCAGCATTCTGCCCAAGATAGAAGTATATTGGCATGATGACATGTTGGGAATGGGCTACTCCCTCCGTTCCATTGAATTTGCATCATTTTTCGTTTTGGTCTGTTTCACTTAATTTTATTATTTTTATATTTGAACAATGGTTCACTACTTTGTTTTAATCTTATCTATATATTTTAATTTTCTTCTAATTTCATCCATACAATTTATTCTTTCTCTTTATTTATTAAACTTTCTTAAAAATAAACTCATTTCTCATTAACCAATTCAAAAAAGATAAGAGTATTAACAGTAGTGAAATTCAACCCCAAGAATATTTCTGCTACAAGCTTTTAATGTCACTTATAAATCCAATACCTTTTATTTGATGTAGTCCTCCCACTATTTTAGGTAACGTACCATTTCTTCTAAGTAATACAAGTAACTTTAAATTGAATGCCTTTTCAATAAACTTATATTCACTAGGTTCTTTTTAAAGACCCATTTATTTTGAACATGTTTGTGAACGTACTAATATTATCCTTAATATATTTAATTGTGTATAATTAAAAATATAAAAATTAGATATTAATAAATGTATGTTGGGACAAATCAAATAAGAGCTCATTGAACTATGTTTTAATTTATAGATTAAGAATAAAATACAAATTAAAATTGAATAATATGTCTAAAAATCAAATGGGACCTTAAAAAAAAAGAAGGGAGTACATCTCCTAATAACTAAGTTTTATTTCAGTTGCGAATTAGATTACTCTTATTCACCCCAAGTGTCTTATTTGACTTTTCACCATTTTCTACGTGGTCAAATATGACCACATGTGAAAGATAAAAAAATATAGTGTTTTTAAATTTTAATAGGGGTAAAGTGAGGTTACTAAGTGTAAATGTGTAAAAAGGTTAATTTTACTAAGGGTAAATTGGTAAACTTTACATACTCACAATATAAAACACTAATTCTTAAATGAGACGGTCTCACGATGAGATTATCTCTATTGGGCTAGCCCAATATACATTTTTTTGTCTTAAAATGATCACTTATAACGTTATAATAATTACTTATAATTTTTAATATAATCACTTTTTATAGTCTTAGGGGGTGTTTGGTATTGGAAGAAAAAATGTAATGAAAATGGAATTAATAAAAAGGATAAGGGTAAAGGTATTAGTTATGGTTATTTGGTGTTTGGTGTAACCATGTAACCAAAACACTTGTTTACCATTCCCTTACTTGTTGTTTGGTTTTGATATACTTTTTTGTGCTAAATTACTTGCTTAAATGCTTACAGTGGCATTGTAAGTAACATATCAAATGAACAATATATATCAAAAAATTATACTGAAGCTCCACATTTTCTTGCTTTCTCTATGCATTAACCTTCATTTCCTTAATAATACTCAACATAATTCAAGCCTAAATAAAATCAAACATAACTACAACACTTCAACTAATAATCTGCATTATGTTTTAACAAGTACTTTTCATTTTCGGAATGCAAAAGTGTATAAATTAGGAAATAATCATCTAACTACAAGCACAACCATTAATGACAACTAATTAGCTCATGTTTTTTTATAAGACCATTTTCAATTTTTTTTTGAGAAGATCGAGCACATATTGTTTCTTGAGGTTTGAATGAGCTTGATAAAAGATTCGAAGCTTGTGTTCTTCAGCAATGAGAATTGTAGCTACTTCTAAAGCTTCAGAGGGTGAGATGCCATCTAATTTCATTACCTTTTCCAAAACTTTATTCACTTTTTCATCCATCTTTTGCTCCCTCTCTCCTCGGGTTTGGCCCACGCACTAGCCATCGTGCCAAGAGTAGCATTAATGTTATCAAAAAATTTTCCGAAATTACTTGTAGCAATATAGAGAGAAGAAACCAATTTATCAACATCACTTTGAAGAGTTTTCTTTCCCTATAATTCCTTGAGCTTGGGTTTTTTTTTGAAGATGTTGAGCTATCATTCTCTTGTTTGATTGACGCTTCTTAGATTGTATAAAGTGAGTAGTTGACTGGCTTCTTGAATCCGCATCATCTTCCTCATCACTATCTACAAAAATTGGCTTCTTTGCAACTTCAATATCTACACTATTGAGTGCTCCCACAAAAGACTCACTCTATCACTCGTGGCCTTATCTTTAGCATAAATCTCCTCAAGAATGTCATAGTAAGGAAAAGGTACTCCATACAATCCTTTAGCTTTCTAATGAACCTATTCCATAACAAAAATCCAAATGAAATTTATGTCTATTTCTTGAAATATAAATAAAGAGAAGCATGCATTCTATAGTAGTGAATGAAAGAGCATTTCCTGAAATATAAATCCTTTGGTAGTGAATGAAGCACTTCTAACATTATCTTAATTGGATAAGACATCATAATTCCAGCAAGGCCAATTCAAACCAGCAACCAAAGCAACATCAATAGACTATTGGTGTAGATATTTTATTAGCATCGTATATGTTCATAATAATTTATGGAAAAAATCCCATGTGCTTGACCAACTATATTCTCTGATCTACCAAATGAGCTGAGATAACGTACTAGAAAATAAGCAAAAAAGCATAGAAAACTTTATCTTTGCGCATTCATCAAACACCGCTCTCTTTACTTGCAACATCTTCTTGTCGGCATCCCACCCAAAACCCGAAGTAGATAGCATCTCAGCTAGTGCGCTATACTTCTTTGACCAATGTTTGATTCTCGATTTGTATACCCCCCATCAACCATATAATAATAACCTTCAAAATTGTTAAAATTGGACGATTAAAGTGAGTTTTATTAACTATATAATTTTTCTTGTAAAGATATAGATTACCTCTAGGAACTCTAAAGCTATGTGGCCTAGAAAGAGCATTGCGAAGGACACAGACATCATGTGCAGAGCCTTCCCAACCCGGAAGAACATAGATGAATTGCATGTTGGGTGCACAAACACCCAACACATTCATAGCAATGATACCTTTTCATGTCCAGTATTTTCCACGTTCTTGGGGATGTACATTTACATTAATGTAGCTACCATCCAAGGCTCCTAAACAATTCTATAAAATTAAAGAAAAAATTACTTATTTAAACACAAATAACATTATTGTAGGTAAAACTTAGATTTTAAGCCGATAGTACCTTAAAGGGTTTCCATCTTTCATCTTCACATTCTTCTAATATTGGTGTGGGCTTGTAAAGCAAATGATCATGCAACTTAAGTAAAGCCCTTAAACACAAGTTGAATTGATGATTCACAGTTTCTCCACTTCTTATAAAAAAGTGAGCAATTGATCTATTTTTTTCATAGTGAGCTAAAGTGTACAATAACATGGCAACTATCTCTTCAAGAGACATATTTTTTGTCCGAGTGAGGCCTCCAATCTCCTTAAGCATCTCACAAAATAATATTAAAGGTTTGTCTATTAACTCAGAGTTCATTTTTGCAATTTACATCATTTTCTTGTATTAAGCGATGCATAACTTTTAAGCACAACATTTTTTTATCTCTTTTACTTTGGATCAATTGAACACCCCTAACCTTAGCAACAATTGTTGTATACCAAACCCAATACATCATAAAACTACAACAACATTAATAACAACTAATTGAAGTTGTTTTAGTCCTCTTTTTCTTTGTATTGATTGTGTAATCCGATCCATTTATGACAATAATAGTAAACTGAATTTCACAAAAACATAAAGCAAAAGAAAATTCGACAATAAATTATATCCCTAAATATATGAGACAATATAAATCAAATCAGCAAGGTAAATAGCAATAAGAATTACAACACTAATTTTGTGAAGGTGATATCAATAAGAACAAGTGCCAAATATTTATAGTTAGGTAATTGAACTAATTTTATTATGGAACTAACTCCATTATTGCATTCTACTTCCAAAGTCGATCCATTCTTATTGATATTACCTTAACAAAATTAGTGCCAAATAATAAGTATAAGTTCACATCATGAATGGGTATTACCTGCTTCTACTTTCAACATCAATTCCAAGATTAGTTACCATCATGAATTCGTATAAAAATAACAAAATTGCAACAAAAATTAGAAATTAGCACAATTAGGTACATATTCTGAGGAAAGAAGCAAAACTAATATAAGTTATTCCATCTACGTTTATCTCAACAAAAAATCAGGGTTCATCTTGCACAAACAAATCGAGCAAGAAAAATGAAAATCAAAACTAGAAAAAATCAACATCAAAGACCAGAAAGCCTAACAAATTTGAAACCCTAACTCAACAAAAAAAATTAGGGTTCATCTTATACAAACAAATTGAGTAAGAAAAATAAAATGGTAGAGAACATTAAAATCAAAAAAAAAGAAGACATGATGCTAAATATATTGGTGAGATGGAGGAATGAAAAGTAGAGAAAATTAACACCAAAAACTTACCAGGATTGACAGAACGAAAGTTGAAGAACAGAGAAGACTTGTAAGGATAGTATTATATTCGAGAAAAAAAGAGAGTAATGGATTATGATTGAGAAATCAAATGAGCAGTAACAAAGTAAGGTTATCTATTTCTTAAAAGTAAGGATTGAATTACACATTTCACATTACAAACAATTGGTAATGGAATGGATTAAAGTAAACAATTGAAGAAATGAGCTATTATATGGACCCGTCTCAGACGATCTCATACAAGACGAGCTGAATAGAAAATAGAAAAGAAAGGATAATCTGACCCAATCAAAAAACGAGACACTTAGGTTGAACATAAGGCAGTATTTAGGTAAGATAATGATTTTCAATTCTTATTGACGGTATTTTATTGTAGTCTATCATGTACTTAAAAAAAAAATTATATTGATCAAATATAGCAAACAAACTGACAATCAGAGAGGGATCTTGGTTTCAGTTAGGGAAAAAGAAAGGTGAAAATCAAGAAATGTTAAGAGTTCTGTTTCCGGAGAAGAGGGATCTCGCTACAATGAATCCACGACTCTATCCAAAACTCGTTCTCATATTGATTCTTATTATAAAAGAAAAGGGCTTTTAAAGATGTTATTACGAAGGATTCTGAAATGGATACGAAGGAATCAAAGTTGATGAATATTGTCTGTTTTTTGGCAATTTTTCTCAAGTAGTAAATAATATTCCGGCTTGGTTCTAATATTGATTTGTATATTAGGGATCTTGGTTCCAATCGGTGATTTATAACAATTTGTAAAAGAAAAGGACATCTTATAAATTTATATTCTCTACAAGTGTAAAAAATTTGTGTTTTTGGCCGTGTCAAAGAACATCTTATAGTATTGACTGATATTTAAATGTTACGCTAACTACATCACTCTCGTTACTGCATCACCATTTTGTTACCTCAATCGTGACCGTTACGACATTTTTACACTATGTCCATAAGCATAATAAATACTTGTATTTTTTAATAGAAAAAAGAATAATACTGAAAGAAAGCTTTGTCATGACCAAAAGATCATAATTAATAACGTTAAGGTCAAAATTAATTTTTTAAAAAGTTATAACTGGTCTATAATTTATAACTTAAAGGTAGAAATAACCACTTTAAGATTATAATTGACCATTTTAAAGTTATAAGTTATAATTAAAAATGATCAGTATATAGGTGATGACTTATAAATTAGCACTATAAAATTTAAATTTATCATTTTAAGGTTGTAATTGATAATTTTCTGTTAGTGATCAAGTTAGAGTTGTGCACTCTAATGTTCTAATGATGAGTTTATGCATATTTAATCATTTTAAGGTCTAAATTGATCACTTTAACATAAAAATTAATCACTTTAAAAACATCATAATTGATCCATTTAAGGTTGTAAACTTGTGAGTAAAAATTAATCATGTCAGAATTGATCTTGTAGGTAAAATAGAAATTTTGTATTGTTTTGATCCACATAAAGTTTATAGTTGTAGGAAAGGATATGTTACATGCTCTAATACGTCCACTCATACAAGAGCTAATTGGATTAGAGGGTGGGTGCAACAAAAATGCTCCTTTTACTTTACTTTATTACCTGCCACGAAATATTTCACTTTTAAGTAAGAAGTGGTCGAAATTCAACTTTGTGACTTTTACTATGACAAAATAAATCAAATAGCTTATTTATTAAATTATTCCAATTATGATTGGTTGACAGAATAAGTGGTTATCACATAATTTATTTGGACAATTTGTCTGGATTTAATTGGATATTATAAAGGTGGGGTAAGAAATAATAGGGGATCTCTGTAATAGTTTAACTTAGCACATTCATATGAATCGTTCACATCTGAGACAAGCAGATTATATGGAGCCCAATTAAATAAAAACTAGAAAAATATCTCCCTAAAATGAATACAATACAAAACTTATGTTTGAAGTATTTATTTTCTCCATATATTTTATTTATTTTTTCTTTTAAAAAATCAATATATTGTAGTATTAATTTGCTCCTAAAACTAATCAAAAAAGTGCAAGTTGATTTTGTTCTCCATTACTTGAGATGTCCCTCATAAGGGACTATTAGCTTGTCCCAAATTTCTTGGGCATGCGTACTAGCGAATAATAAGATCTTTTCGAACTTATTAGAATGTAGACCATAATACAGTAGATTCATATCTTGATAAATTTTGACAATTTTATAAATTTCATCCGTTTTATTTCATTTAACATCTTTTAAATTGTTTTTCTTCAGAATTGAGTCGAGAGATAAATATCCATTGATAGAAAATAAAACTAATTAAATGATGAATGAATTAAAATGCAGATTATTAAAGATAAATAAACAAATTCAAACTAAAATAGTCTCTTGAAATATCTCTTATTTTTATAAATTTTTAACAGTTTAAGCATTTATGAATTCCTGAAATACCTCCTAAAAATTTAAATTCAATTTTTCAACAATTTTATAGAATATCACCAAAAATTTCATATTCGAATTTCAAACTACTCTAACATATTGACTATTGAACTATTCTTTCCAAGATATATGGATTATTATTGTAACAACTTAATATCATTCATACTTTTAAAGCTAATTAATAAAACCAAGTTATTTATATTATGAATAACATACATAGTATTTAAAACATCATTTTAAGATATTTTATACAACACAATAATAAACTTGATTAGGACAAAATATATTTTTACTTTATATTAAAATTTCAACATATACTTAATAAATTATATTAAACTAACAATTAATTTGATTTCTTAACATGGTATCAAAATTTCAGGTAGTGGCTGGGTTGAATCTCATGCACTCCTTCTATCAAGTGGAATTATTAAGGCCAAGTATGAGAGAGACTTATGTTGCATCCACATTTTCAGCCTATAGAACTCTAGTGTGAAGGCGCGTGATGGAATATATAACATATATTGGTCTCCCAACCATTGACTTATTTTGGGTTGAGTTCGTTTCTTAACATGATACATTATCCACCCTCATTTCTAATGGAACTTTCAGCTCCATGTATGAGGGTATTGATAGGGGTGTTCAAAACCGGGTATCGAATCGATCCGATCCGAAAATTAGGATATCCGATTTTCAGATAGTGAAAATCAAGATTCTGTTTTGATCCTAATGAAATTGGATATCCAATTTTTTTGGGTCGGATCTTGGATATCCGATTTTCAATTTTTTTTTCGTCTTTTTAAAAAAACATTTTTATTTTTTTACACATAAAAATTTAAGCTCATTTCAATTTCTTTCTGTAATCAAGCATATTTTAAAAATTTTGAAAAAAAATCATTTTGAAAATATGTTTAGATATTTAAAAGTCTAATTTAATTAACAATATAAATAAATTAAGTGTATATATATATATATTTGAACACCCTAGGTATTGACATGTGTTGCTTATGCAAACTTATAATCCAAAGGTTTAGACTCTGGCGAAGGAGTGTGAAACAAAACGATTTATCCATAGCTTAAGCTATGAATTGAATTGGTTCACAGGCCCGCCCTACTCTAAGCAGGAGCACCAGTCGACTTAGCTATTTCCATTCTCTTAGTGCCTCTATTTTCAATTTTTGTGAGTTTAATACTTTATAAGGAGCATCACTTTTTAGAAGGTAGTAATACCATATAGAGTATAATTATGATGTTGGGTTGGTTGCATTTTGGGACAAATTTGGTAGATAGAATCTTGCTTCATTCACTTGCTTCCATGATTGGTATAATTGAACATAGAAAGTCCTCTTATTTTTGGATCAAACAGACATGATACTAAAATCTGTTGATATAGTAGAGTTATGGCTTATTGTTATGGGCATGCACATGTTCTGCTGGAGAGACTTTTACAAGTTATTATTTTGATTTAGATTGAAATGACTTTTTGTGGGGACAAAACAAAAGAAATTGTTACCTTAGGAAGGGAATTGTATGTTTTAATAAGCTTTGTTGTGGCTTGTGGGGACTTTTATTTAGTCCTTAGTTGTTTCTAGAGGTAAGCTTTAAAAAGGTTCAACAAGGAAAAACAAATTGAAAATTAAAGCAAAAAATGAATAAAGTATAATGTAATTTATTAAAACAAAATATAATTTATTAGATTGAATTCAACAATTACAATGTAATAAACCTCCTATTATCTTGAGAACAATTCTCTCAAGATCACAAAAATACTACAACAATAATAAATACTCTCAAGTTTCAATCAAAGTAATAGCCTACTCTCAATATGTGTTTGTGGTGCAATTTGCTCTATGAATGATACTCCCTTTTATAGAGGAAGGTGAGTATCATTCTTAGAGTCACACTTTAATGCACCATAAAACACAATTACATCACACAATTAACATACCAATTAAGTATGACAATAAACATTACAATAAACAAGCATTAAACAAGGAGTTACACAACCTTTCAATGCCTTTTCAGTGGCCAAACTGACCAAAAAGGAATCCGAGGCACAGTGCTCGAACGAGTACCCCATGTGCTTGAACGAGCACTTAGTTCAAAACCCACCAGCACAATGTGCCTTGAATGAGCACTTTAGTTTCTTAAACGAGCACACCTCTCCAGTCCACTTTTAACTTAGTTTTCATGTTGCCTTGTTCAAGCAATCTTCATACTATGCCTTGCCTTGTTCAAGGCATGGTTCCACCCTCTAGTGAAGCCTCATTTGCCTCACATTAAGCACCTCATCGATCGGTCCAAACCTTAATTCACTCACATATGACACATCCTCATCGTTCCTCTCCAAAGTACAAGCTAAGGCAGGTTCGATTAAATGATCAAATTCATCATCATTATTAAGTGTTTTCGCACTTGTATTAACAGTTTCCTAATCAGCTCATATTTTGCACTGCTTAAACAATTTTTTTTATTTCTTCACTATTGTGTACTCTTTCAGCATGGATTTGATAGTATTGGCTACCCAATTCGTAACTACAACTCCATTTTTTTTGTTTTATCTCAAGTACTTAGATTGTTTGTTTCGATTTGTATTAATTTTTTCTTTGAGTTTTCATTTTATTTTGCATTATTTTTTATATAAAAATAGATTTTATCATTTTTAGTTTTATCCACACATTAAAATTTTTTTTTAATATCATCCATATAATTTAACCTCACTTCACACATTTATTAGACTAAAAGGAAAAAAAACTAAAACAAACCAAAGTCAAATTAATGCTATCTCACTAGGACAAGGTAATATTTTTGTGCATGAATTCGGCTAAGTTTAATTTAATCTCTATCCGTACCGCAACTTTAGACTTTAAATTCTTCATTATCTACTCTTTATGTCATATTAAAATTGTGTTATTGGAGATGGTATGAAAAAATTAAGAAAAGTAAATAAAATGATATTTCAGGAAAAAGTGAGAAAAAGATATGAATTAGATGAAAATATAAGTTAAATATGCGGATCAATTGAGGGACTTTTTTGGCCGCACTCTCCTTTATGGGTATGAGTTGCCGCCGTCTTTCCCTCCCCAGACCCTATCCTTAGTTTTCTATGAGCGGGAGCAACTGGGTCGGATGATGATGATGATGCGGATCAAAATTAAAAGAATGTGATATATGACCAAAAAATAAAATAAGACAAATTTTAAATAAAATTAACTAAAAAAATAAAGCAAATTTTGTGTGATAGAGTGAGTGCATTTTAGTATCCACAACTTTAAACTTGTATATATACTTCATTATGTATGTATATAAGTTTAAAGTTGTGCAAAGAATGACTTTGAAGGTTAATATTCACTTTGAATGTGAACAAAAAACAAATGCAAAGAACAAAATAGAACGAATGAAATAAATATAAAAGGAATGGAGTAATAAGTAAGAGTGACTTTCAGATTGATTAAAGACTTGTGCAGATTTGACCCTAAGAGTGGGCGAGAAGGGTATCGCCTAGGGTCTCGAAATAGAAGTACAAGGCCCTTGAGAATTATAGATAGACTCGTGAAACGTTAATATAAATGCAGGGTCGGCTATATAGGAGAGCAGAATGAAACCTTATAATGATGGCTTTTATATATTGTATAAAATGAAATTGGTAGGGACAATATTGAAATTTAATGAAAATTCATATTCAATCTATCTTTTAAAAGATAATTAGATAAATTGGTTAATAAATTTGTATTATTAACTTGTAATGAATGATTAAGATATACTAGTATATTTTTCTTAAGGTCTTTGAAATGTATTGAATAGTAAATTTGTATTATCAGCTTGTATTGAATGATAAGTTTGTATTACAAATACCAAAATGTAATTGAACGCAATTTTAGATTTTAGGGGCCAATAATTTAAATTTTGCTCATAGCCTTTGAAATATTGGAGACTGTCATGGGTAAATACGTGTGAAAGAACATTGTACAAAAAGTTAATGAAAATGCAAAAAACTGTAAAATTTTTTGAAAGAAAGTTATTATTTTGATAAAATTTGGCTTCTCGAATAAAACAAAGAGTTACATTTTCTTGGTAATTGTCTTTAAGCTAGCTATTGTTACTGTGGAATGTTGAACTAGGTATTTTACGAAGTATTTTTGTAAGTTAAAGTAGCCTAAAAATGTAAGGAAATGTATAATTCTTTGGCCAAGAAATCTATGAAAAACATACGTTAAAATAAGAATTTTTGAAAAAGTTGAGCGAAAAAAAAAGAAGAATGCAATAACCGAAAAATTAAAATATTTCAAAAACTGAGCGTGAAACTCCCAGACCTAAGGTTTGGAACTGTTCGCAGTTAGTAACTGCGAACAGGTCAAAAAAGACAAAATAGCTGTTCTTAGTTACTAACTGCGAACAGCAAAAAAACAAAATAGATGTTCGCAGTTAGTAACTGCGAACAGCTATTTGACATTTTGACCTAAAAAAAATATATATATATATATTTTTTGTTCGCAGTTAGTAACTGCGAACAGCTATTTTGTCTTTTTTGACCTGTTCGCAATTACTAACTGCGAACAGCCCCAAACCTTAGGTCTGGGAGTTTCACGCTCAGTTTTTGAAATACTTTAGTTTTTCGGTTATTGAATTCATTTTTTTTTTCACTCAACTTTTTGAAAAATTCTTAAAATATTAGCTCAATTTTAAAGACTGCTGTTGATTTTTTGTGTTGATTCAAATTTAAGCAATTGGGAATTGCAAAACAATTTATTTGTAGAAATATAATTATTTTTAAAAGGATTAAAAATTTAAAATTTTACCGAGATCCCAAAATGATCAAGGCCGGCTCTGAACTTGGGTCATAATTGGGAGGCATGAACGCATTACGCACGTTTGCACATACAACCCATCAAGCATATCATGCATCATGCTTGATCTGTCCTTCGATTTTCCACCGACTTTGTATCAGAATTCCACTACTATATTTCTTATATTCAATTATAGAAGTACAAATAGTAGTCAGTTATAGGGTCCCCTTTAACTTCCTAAGCCATAAACCTGCAGATAGGCTTATCTAAATCTCCAAATCCTTATATCCCAATTTTTGTTGCAGAAAACCATGATATCATGACCAACATTTTAAGACAGGAATTTAATTTACCCAATACTCAAGGCATTCTTGGATTGAGTGTAAATATATAATGAGGTAAAACAAGTCAAACTAAAGGAATAAATTATTTTAAATTTTGTATTAAAAATTTATATCAATGAAGAATCGAGTCGAAATTACCTTAAAATGTCGATTACGAATTGAAATTTCTATGCTTTGAATCTACAATTTTTGAGAGAGTAATCAACAGTTTTTAGAGAGATAAAAGTGTTAGAGTGGTGTGGAAGTCTTTTATAAAAAATTATGTTTAAGGTCAATTTAGTAATTTCATAAAAAAGCTGGAACAAGTTTACAGCGGAAGATTTGTTTATGATTTCTTTGATTAAAGGTTTTCTCGATCAAAGGGTTGTTTTAAGGCGAATTCTAAGTAATCTTGAAGGACTACTTATCCTGGAAGAAGACACCGATTCCCCTAAAGAATACAAGGCCTTAATCCTCACAATTCTCACAAAGATCAACGTGATCTTGGAGAAGTATGAATCCGTGAAGGCTTGAACACACTCAAACTCTCCAACAGAAAATGAAGAAGAAACAGAAACAGACACTTGTCTTCTGAATGATTACAACTGAATATGAATTATCAAATCTGAATTATTGAATGTCTCTTACAAACTGGAGGGGAGCCTTATTTATAGATTTGGCTTTCTCCTCTTAACGGCTAAAAATCAAGAAAAAGGCGCCTAAGTTCTAACGGCTCTAACAGAAGGCTTAAAATAGAATGCGCTAGTTCTTCTGTCAGGTTTTAGGAACACCTAACTGTTCCTTCTCCAGCTGTTCTTTATCCTTCCTCTTTTATATATAGAACTGTGTACGCTTTTCTCCATGCTGGGCCATGTACGTTCATATTTTTGAGTACATGTACCTCCGTTCTTTGTTTATCAGCTTCCTTAACTTGGGTTGATTTAGGTTCAGCACGCTGTTCCTCTATACTGTTCCCAGTATTACCCTTACGCTGGTCATATGTAGAAGGTGTACTTGTTTCATTCCCTCCTTCTTCAGCTCGAATTGTCCACAATTCAGCTCGAATTGTCCCCAATTTAGAGTTATCAAAGTATGGCTGTAAATCCCCTATGTTGAATATGGGGGAGACTCCATATCGATCAGGCAGGTCTACTTTAAACGCATTATCCCCATATTTGTCAGTAATTTGGAATGGTCCATCAGCTCTTGGCATTAATTTGTTTTTCCTCTGCCTTGGAAATCGTTCCTTCCTCAGGTGAATCCATACCCAGTCTCCAACCTGGAACTTTTGTGAAGCTGAAGTGCTTGTATTAACTTTTTGCTGGTACTTAGAAGTAGCTTGCTCAATATTTTTCTTGGTTTGCTTATGGATGGTTATCATGTCCTCAGCATGCTGCTTAGCATCCCCATGTGGTCTGTAATGTGAAGGAAGATCAATTAGTGAGATAGGTATTATAGGATTCATTCCATATACGCATTCAAAAGGTGATATCTTAGTTGCCCAGCTTGGACTCATATTATAGGCGAACTCTGCATGACACAGCTTAAGGTCCCAATCTCTTAGATTTTTCTTTACCAAAGTCCTAAGGATTGACCCTAATGTTTTGTTGGTCACCTCAGTTTGCCCATCAGTTTGTGGGTGATGAGAGGTGCTGTACAAAAGCTTGGTGTTGAGCAGTCTCCACAGGGTGCTCCAGAAAGAGCTTAAAAATTTGCTATCCCTGTCTGATACTATCGTTCTAGGGACCCCATGCAGCCGTACAATTTCTGCAAAGTAAAGCTTGGCTATTTGGTTAGCATCATTCACCTTATTACATGCTATGAAATGGCTCATTTTGGAGAATCTATCTACCACAACCATGACTGCATCTTTGCCCCTCTGTGTTCTAGGTAGGGCAACTATAAAGTCCATACTTACATGTTCTCATGGTCTTTGTGCAATTGGTAAGGGTTTGTATTCTCCTTTATGGAATGTTATTTTTGCCTTGATACAAGGCTCACATCTTAAAATGATCTTGCTTACTGTGCCCAACATTTTTGGCCAATAAAAGTGCTTGGCTAACATGTCCAAGGTTTTCTGTGTACCAAAGTGTCCTGCTAAGCTTCCCTCATGTATCTCTCTTACTAAGGCTGTTCTTAAAGATGTTCGAGGAATACATAGCCTGTTCCCTTTGAAGAGAAACCCCTGCTGGATACTAAATGGGCCCTGTGGTTGTTGGCTGCACTGTTGGTAAAGGGTACTGAAGTCTGGATCAGTTTGGTACTGTTCCTTAATTATTTCAAAACCTAATACCTTGGCATCCAAGATAGCTAATAAGTGTGCTCTCCTACTTAGAGCATCTGCCACAGTGTTAGTTTTCCCAGTCTTATACTTAGCAACAAAGTTAAAGCTTTGCATAAACTCAACCCACCTAGCATGTTTGGCACTAAGTTTGTTTTGCCCACTGATATGTTTAAGGGACTCATGGTCTGAATGCAGGACAAAGGGCTGTCCCTTAAGGTAATGGGACCAGTGCTCTAGAGCTCTAACCATGGCATAGAATTCCTTATCATAGGCTGAGTAATTTATCCTACTTTTATTTAGCTTTTCACTAAAGTATGCTACAGGTCTACCTTCTTGGATTAAGACAGCTCCTATTCCTGTGTTGCTGGCATCGCATTCTACCTCAAATGGTTTACTGAAATCAGGTAGTCTCAAAATAGGAGGGTTACACATGGCTTCCTTAATATTCTCAAAAGCTAATTGTGCTTTTGTGGTCCATTTGAAAGTGTTCCCCTTAGTGCAGTCTGTGATTGGTGTCATAATGGTGCTAAAATCCTTAATGAATCTCCTGTAAAAAGAGGCTAGGCCATGAAAAGACCTTACCTGAGTGATACTAGTGGGTACTGGCCAAGTCTTAATGGCTTCTATCTTTGTAGGGTCTACCTGCACTCCCTGTCTCCCTACTATAAATCCCAAGAAATAAACCTCAGTTAATAAGAAGGAACACTTCTCTAGTTTCCCAAATAGTCTCTGTTTCCTAAGGGTCTTGAACAACTGTTCCAAATGGTCAAGGTGTTCCTCTACACTCCTACTGTACACTAGTATGTCATCAAGATACACCACTATAAACCTTCCTAAAAATGGTCTTAGGACCTCATTCATTAATCTCATGAAGGTACTTGGGGCTCCAGTTAGCCCAAATGGCATAACCATCCACTCATACAAGCCATATTTGGTTTTAAATGCGGTCTTCTATTCGTCGCCTTCCCTCATCCTGATTTGATGATACCCACTTCTCAAGTCTATCTTACTAAACCATTGAGATCCTGACAATTCATCCAACATATCATCTATTCGGGGTATGGGAAACCTATATTTAACAGTAATGTTGTTCATGCTTCTGCTATCAACACACATTCGCCATGTTCCATCCTTTTTAGGAACAAGTAAGGTGGGAACAGCACATGAACTCATGCTTTCTCTAACATACCCTCTGTCCATAAGCTCCTGTATTTGTCTTTGCAACTCCTTGGTCTCCTCAGGGCTAGTTCTATATGCAGGCTTATTGGGTAGTGCTGCTCCTGGCATAAGATCTATTTGATGCTCAATACCCCTTAATGGAGGTAACCCTACTGGTAATTCTATAGGAAAAACATCAGAAAATTGATCCAACAAGTTAGTGATCCTGGGGTCTGGTTGACTACTTTCTTGTGTTACTTCCTTACTGAACAAAAGAAATGCTAGTCCTTCTCTCCTGACCTCCTTAATACTCACCTTTCTATTTATCAACAACACATTACCTACAGGTCTCTGTGGAAGTGAAGTGCCTACTGTCTTCTGTGAAGGTAAGGCGAAGCCACTGCCTATTGGTTGCTGTGGAGGTACAGTCCTGTGGGGTGGCAAGGGCATAAGGTCCTTAATTTTTCCCTCATGTCTCAAGGTATAAACATTAGTATAGCCATCATGTAAAGTCCTTCGGTCATGCTGCCATGGCCTACCTAAGAGCACATGACAGGCAGTCATGTCTAACACATCACAAAGCACCTTGTCCTCAAATGATCCTATAGCAAACTGAATCAAACACCTCTTCTTAACAAAACCACTTGCCTTGCTATCCAACCATTTTAGTTTATAGGGATGTGGGTGTGGTTTAGTTTCTAAGCCTAAGGTCTGAACTAAATCCTTGCTGACACAGTTAGTTTCATTCCCCCCATCTATGATTAGATCACACACCTTGTTCTTAATTTTGCATTTGGTTTGGAAGATGTTTTCTCTTTGATCATTTGGTTTGGTCTTTGGGGTAGCATGAAAGTTTCTTCTAATCAACAAATTTTGCATATCAGGTTCAGGATACACTTCCTCTCTGTCCCCTTCTTCCTCACTGTCCTCAGTTCCCTCAAAAGTCTCTAAGACTCCTTCATCATTTACACAGTATGTACCATCAGGGTCTTTCTCAGATGTTGAAGGCCAAACTAACTCCTCCCTACCATTTCTGCTAACCATCATGGCCCTAGGTCTACCTACTTCCTTAATCTCTGCCCATTCTTGCACAGTGAAGGCTCTAGCATTGGGGCACTCACTCTTAATGTGACCATGCCCATGACATTTAAAACAAACAACCCCCTTCAAGTCCCTGGGATTTTTATCCTTAGTGGTATTGGTCATTGGTGGGATCCTATCTGGTGCATTGGTCTGAGTCACAGTGGGTGTTGGTGTAGTATTATTCTTTGGGTTATAATTCCTCACTGGTCTATTGTAGGTGCTGCCCATGCTTGATTTCTTCTTAGAATATTTTTCTAAGGTGAGAGCATTACTACAAGCCAAGCTAAAGGTAAGTTTTGGAATCAACTCCAACTTTTTCCTCAGATCTTCCCTTAGTCCTCCTATGAATTTCCCAACCTTCATCTCCTTAGTTTCATTGGTGTCACAAACAACAGACAGTCGTTCCCATTCTTGAATATAATCTGACACAGTTCTATTATCTTGCCTCAATGTCCCCCATTTCATATACAATTGTTGTCTATAATTGCATGGGACATACTTTCTTCTCAAGTGCTTTCTTAATTTTTCCCATGTATTGATTCTTTCTCTATCCTCCCTCCTTCTTTGCTTTTGCACTCCTTCTAGCCATATTGCAGCAAGCTTGGTCAGTTTGATCTTAGCTAGCTTAAATTGCTGTTCAAGTGGGGTTTCCTTGAAATCAAAATATCTTCCATATTGGCTTCCCAATCTAGATACACCTCTGGGTCTGGAGATTGTCCATCAAAACTAGGTAAGTCAATCTTCAAGGTCTTGTCCTCACTGTTCCTATTATTTTGCAGAAGCTGTTGTGGTCTTTCCCCTTGATTCCCCATATTATTGGCTACAGTCAAGGCTAGTTGCTGGACTAAATTGGTAAGGGTTTCTAGTTTCTCATCCATGTCCATATTTTCCAAGACACTCACAAACAAAACAATGGTAAGACAACTAACAACCAGAACCTGCAAGAAGATCTTCACAACAAGTTTTCCAGAAACCAAAACAAATGCACAATTCAAATAATCACCAGCCACAATCTTGCAAGAAACTTTCCCAACAACCAATTTCCAAAAACAACAACGAATGCACTGATGTATAAACCCTAATTTCACCGAACAATTTTCAAGAATCAAATTATTTAAACCAACAATTTTAAAAGACAACGCAAAGTTTCCAAATCTTTAAGTGAAGGTGATTAACTCCTTATCAAAGAACACAGTTAAAACAATCAAGAACTGACTTATATGAATCAATTTTGCGAAAACTCAAAAATTTCGATTATCAAACACCAAATTGATACGCATGCAATGACAATAGAATCAGATTTCAGGAATCTTTTTCCACAATAAATGGTGTAAGATGATTCAATTGAACTCCACAAATCTTAATCACAGAAATTAATAACAAGGAAGAATTGAATTTATACCTGTGATTTCCAATTGAAACAAAATACAAACGATACCTGATTTCCTGATTAATCTTCTTCTCAGAAAACGCAAAGTTACCTATTACCTCGTATCTCCTTGTGTCCCTCCTCAGAACATGGCTCTGATACCAAGTTGGAACAAGTTTACAGCGGAAGATTTGTTTATGATTTCTTTGATTAAAGGTTTTCTCGATCAAAGGGTTGTTTTAAGGCGAATTCTAAGTAATCTTGAAGGACTACGTATCCTGAAAGAAGACACCGATTCCCCTAAGGAATACAAGGCCTTAATCCTCACAATTCTCACAAAGATCAACGTGATCTTGGAGAAGTATGAATCCGTGAAGGCTTGAACACACTCAAACTCTCCAACAGAAAATGAAGAAGAAACAGAAACATACACTTGTCTTCTGAATGATTACAACTGAATATGAATTATCAAATCTGAATTATTGAATGTCTCTTACAAACTGGAGGGGAGCCTTATTTATAGATTTGGCTTTCTCCTCTTAACGGCTAAAAATCAAGAAAAAGGCGCCTAAGTTCTAACGGCTCTAACAGAAGGCTTAAAATAGAATGCGCTAGTTCTTCTGTCAGGTTTTAGGAACACCTAACTGTTCCTTCTCCAGCTGTTCCTTATCCTTCCTCTTTTATATATAGAACTGTGTACGCTTTTCTTCATGCTGGGCCATGTACGTTCATATTTTTGAGTAGCTGTACCTCCGTTCTTTGTTCATCAGCTTCCTTAACTTGGGTTGATTTAGGTTCAGCACGCTGTTCCTCTATACTGTTCCCAGTATTACCCTTACGCTGGTCATATGTAGAAGGTGTACTTGTTTCAAAAGCAATACAATAAAAATGGTGACGACATTTAAGAAGGATTGATTAATGGTGATCATTATATTTGAAGATTGATAGGAGATCAAATACTCTTTATGGGGTGAATAGAGAGTATGTCCGTTTAAAACTTTTTCTCTGGAAGGTAAGCTTACGAGTTTGGGAGAACTTTCAAAACAGCTTTCTAGAACTGTTTTAGGTCGAATAATAGATCAATCAACTATGTGCGAAAATATACTTAAATAAGAACAAGGAATTTGTTAACGAGGTTCAGCTATCAATAGCCTACTCCCCGCCTATGGGTTCTTTTCCAACCCGTAGAATTCAACGCATTTTATTAATGAACTTTAGATGACTTAGAAGATCTCTCTATCTTCTCTCACCACGTTTTTCCCCTTGAATAACGTCTTACAAGTTCCTTTAATAAAAACACTAATCCCAATCTTACAAAAGAAAAAACGAAATGAATACTTTAAAAAGTATTCCAAGCTTTAGGCGTAGATGATAACAAAAATTCTAAGATGATAACAATAATTTTAACTCTTTTTAACTCTAAATCCTATTATAAATGAAAGAGTTAGATGAACTAAGTTTACAACACCTTTTGAATACTAAATCTCAAAGTAAATTAAAAGCTAAGTAGTGAGTAGTGTTGCAAATCTAAATCCTTGAATAAAGCTTCTTATATATATGTTACGCCTCAACATAGTCTTGCAAACCAAAGAAACTTCATCTTATTATTTCGCCAATCTGATCAATCTGAACCAGTCTTCAAAACCTTAAACCGCAAGTAAAACTGACGCTCCACTTAAGACTTGTTCAAACACGTTTTTGATACTATTT
This sequence comes from Amaranthus tricolor, assembly GCF_026212465.1. Lineage (NCBI taxonomy): Eukaryota > Viridiplantae > Streptophyta > Magnoliopsida > Caryophyllales > Amaranthaceae > Amaranthus > Amaranthus tricolor. The sequence goes on along the minus strand of NC_080060.1, from coordinate 8,211,953 downwards.
TTGGCTATTTCAATTCTTTGATATGCTGCCATGTTAATACTCATACAAATCCTTTAAAACTCAATAATTCAAATAATAATAACGGGAAAAGATAAACTATATTGAGTTCCTAATTTTTTGCTTAATTTGAATTATTTTTCCTATTTTTAGATAAGGTTAAAAATAACTCCACACTTATAGAAAAACATATAATTAGTATTAACTTGTTTGCCAAGTAAATTATTTATTCAAATATTCAAGTAATAAAACGTGAAACACAAAATAATTACTTATTAAATACACGTTTAAATTTAATATAAATATAACCTTATCTTAATAAAGACAATTAACTTAAGTCATTTTTATTTTCAAACTTAATTCAACATATTTTGCACTTAAAATATTTATCAATTAACCACTTTATATCTAATATGATTTTGGACCTATTTAAACAACTAGATATAATTATTTAATTTATTTGTTTAATTTAATATGTATTTTGAATTATTATCACTTAAAAGAGTTGAGTTCTCAAATTGATCATACAAAAAGCCAAGCCAAGCATATTATGGAGCTTTATATCCTTCTATTACTCCTATACTCATCTTAGCCTTGTAATTCTCACTCCATCATTTATCTCCCTCATACATACTATCTTTATATATGTAATTCCTTTAGAATATGTTTGAAAATAATTCATTTCAAATTGTTGATTTTAATTATGCAATCATAAAAAAAAATTAAGAAATATAAGATTTGTGAGGTTATTTTTAAATTTTTAACTTCATCTACTTTTAAAACAATGGTTCAATAGGATCAAATCCAAAATTAAATTTCATTGATTTGTCAAATATTAAATTTGAGTTGATTCTAAATTTTCAAATGATATAATCATTTTCAAATATAGCATTTTGTATTTGCTGTATCCTATTCACTTAACTATCCTATTAATACATTTATGTTTAGTGAACCTAATTAAATTTTGTTAGAGTTTGATACATATATTCAATGAAAGAACACAACAAAGATCAAAAACAAAAATTGCAAAATTAAAAATACTACACAAGATTTGGGAAGTGGAGAAAATCCTAATATCAATGAAATATTAGACTATAAAACTCCACCCTTAACAATTAAAGGAATATTATTGCTTTTGAATATTGATTACAAACTATAATCCACTCATGAAGAGAATCCCCCCTTAGAATTGTACAAGATGAGAGAAGAGAATAAAACCCCAAAAAACCTCTCACTAAAAACCCTAAGAATTTGAATGTGCCTCTCAACTCAATCCTCAACTGCTAAATGATCAAATGATCTTACATTATATGTACAAGAGATATACAAGAGTCTTATATAGGCTTTGAACCAGAAGAGAAGATATAAGAATGCCCACGAACGGATTTGAAAATGCCGCATATAAACAGAATATCTCGAACATTCGCTCGACAGGGTCGAGCGATAGCTCAGAATGTAGACAAAAGTTTCTGATCTCTTGCTCGACAGGTTGAGCGACCAGCTTGGGTCGAGCAGGCAGTCAAGCGAGCATCAGGTGCAACCATCATTCACCATAACCTTTATATATCATCTCAAACATCCAAACAACATATTCATCACATCATATGCACATATTGAGATTATTATTAAGTCACCATATCTAATAAATTTAATATTAAAGTATGTCATTTACTTCATTGTATAATATCATCTTATTACTTGAAAATTAGTCATATTTGTTAGTACACATTGGAACCATAATTTTCAATTGTTCTTGTCCAATTAGCTCCACACATTTAGAACATCCTTTTGAGTTTATACACTGTTACTATTAGTCATAGTCTTAAATCTATTCTTCTAATAGCATTTATATCTTTATTTTCTCGTTCATCTTATTTATTTTTTCATTTGTCTATTTACTTTTTGATTTTGTTCTTTTACAATAATTAAATTATGACTTAATGATATTCTAACTTAATTTGAGAGATTGAATTATGTAATTTACCTCTTAGATACGCACCCAACTAGGAGTGTATTGTAAATGCAAAACCAATGTTCAATTTGTGTGCAACATCGCACATACTTCCTCCATCTATAGTAATTTTTTAATCCATTTTATAATATTTGTTACATTGTTATGTATGTCATAAAATAAGTTATAAAATATCCTACTAATTAAACTTGCTTTATTCTTATTATTTCTTACCTTAATAATTCTTACATGTTTGTCATTATTTAAATAACAAAGTAATATTTATCTATCAATCAATTATTTTCTTAATATTTATGCCCAGTTAAAATGACAGTAATATTATGAAATGTTAATATAATTATTGTATCTCGGTCCTAACTAGAAAAGGTCTACAACCTACAAATTTTAAAAAGATATTCCTACTTCAACAAAATTCATGAGTAAATTCTGATAAATCATCACTTTATATCTTGGGATCCTTCTTTAGATGCCAAGGTTTACATCCTTAGATAATCAAGGAAAAGAAAAGAGGATTAGCTCAACGTATGGCCTTTACGGTATCTTGGCTGTGTAGAACTGTAGCATCTAAGCTTGTAGGGTTCAAGAGTATAATACGACTATGAAGTATAAGCTTAAAAGTTAACACCTATGAAATATAAAATTACAAAGAAAGTTAGACACTACATGGACAGATTTCAAACTTGTATCTTTATTAAAGCATTAAGAATTCTATTTTTTACTTGCACTTTAATCAAACTTTCAACTGTTCATCATTTAATGGTATTATATGTATTGTGGTTATTATACTTATAAGCTTAAAATATAGTCATTTGATTTGTTTTATACAGCTTAAAATATAGTCATTTGATTTGTTTTATTCATCTTCTCGCATATTTTCATAATATTAAATATTTAATTTTTTTAGTTGTATTAAAGGTTAAATATAAATGATCAGATAAAAACGCATCGAATTGCGTAAAAAGATGTTTGATTGCAGACAATTAACAGAGAAAATATAATTTTTCGAAAACTAAAGAAAGTGCTCATGCTAGTCAATGTTTTTCTTCCAAAGTATGTATTACTCCCTCCATAATATGACCTTGTTAAATTCATCTCAATATATAGAATTTTAATGCATATTTTATGTAAGTTTTTGTAATATAAATTAATAGATATTAAGGCTCGAATTATACTTAAAAAATATATAAAAAATCCAATATAATTAACATTGTGGATGAAACAGATTATTAAATAATCTACATTTTTATACTCCCTCCTATTCAGCTTAAGTGTCCCATTTCCTTTTATGGTCAAGTCACCTTAATTATCCCATTTCTATTTTTGGTATGCATTTTTGACTATTATGCCCTTAGTAGTTTATCCTATTTTCAATTATACCCTCCATTACCCATACTAATTTTTCCTCCCTTTTAATTAATCAACATACTTAAATCCTAATTAACATACCCACCCATTTAAACACTCCCTCCCCTTTTAAACCTAAAACCCTACCCATCCCTATTCCCCTTGTCGTTTTCGTATTGTACTTATTTAAGAACCTTAATTCTGGGTTGAAGCTTCACCTTCTTCCTTAAGTTCTTTCGTGTTGTTCTCTGATAACCCTAATTCTGGGTTGAAGCTTCACCTTCTTCCTTAATTTCTTTGGTGTTGTTCTCTTATAACCCTAATTCTGGTTTGAAGCTTCACCGTCTTCCTTAATTTCTTTCGTGTTGTTCTCTGAAAACCCTAAATCTAGGTTGAAGCTTTACCGTCTTCCTTAATTTCTTTTGTATTGTTCTCTGATAACCCTAGATCTGGGTTGAAGCTTCACCTTATTCCTTAATTTCTTTCGTGTTGTTCTCATGGCAAACTCCAGTTCGCCTTTTAAATCCCCCTTGAAGAACCCTAACTCGACAATCAACTCACCCATGAAAAATCCTAACTCGCGTACTTCTTTACTTTTGAGAATCCCCAAATCTCCTTACAAATCGCCTTCAAAGATAGAGTTTAAGGGGTTTGATGATGAAAACTCTAGATCTGGACTGAAATCGTTTGAGGAAGAGTCTTTTGATTACTATGATGACTCAACTTCTGTTGAGACTGATCCTAAGTGGGGAAGAGAACTTGACTCTGAAGGTGAGCCCATTTACACACATGAGCCTGATATGTATCCTGATCGTGAATATTCTTCTATTGATGCTGTTTTTTCGAATACTGATTGTGAAGAAGAAGATTGGCTTGATAAGCTAGGTCCTTTCTCAAGTGAGTTTCTGTTCCTGTTGGTGCATGTTCATTTTGACTGATGATGATTTTTAATTTAAACGTTTTTGTACGCATTTTATTTCATTTCTCTGTGATCTGTAAGTGAGAGCATTTTTTAGCCACCATAAAATCGAACAAAGGGGGTTTGGATTGTTTTCCAACGTTTAATGCACAAAGATGTTCAATTTTCCATTCAATGATTTCAAAAAAAAAAAAAAGTTTACCTGAGAGTACTAAAACAACCAATTTTTCCATTAATGTATATTTGAATACAAATGTTTCATTGAAAACAACATAAAATTTTTGTTGTTTGCATCTGAAACATCCCATGTTAAAGATCCCAAAAATATGTCCAAAGTCAAAAGGAATTTACATTTGAAACATGTTGCTGTGTTGGCTGATGTTCTGTGCTGTTGTTGCTTTACTATGTGTCCCAAAAAATTTTGTTGGTTGCTGTTTTATTGTTCATATGCTGATTTCTGTTTATCCTGCTGAAATTCGTTGAGATTGGTTGTTGCTGTTTTCTGATAATTCTACATTCAAATCCCCTTGATCAATCCCCCTGCATAGCCAATCAGTTCCACAAGCTAATTCATTTATTCTGTACTTAGCTAGAAAGTGCTTGAAATTGGTGGAAATCATTAATTCCTTAATCCTTACAATTTATAATTAAAAACCCATAATACTACTCTCTCTCCTACCCTTAGGATTCCATTTTGACTTTTCTTAAAATCCGTGAAAAGTCAAATGGGACTCCTAAGCTGAATAGGAGGGAGTATTTCTTACGATCTCATAAAGGTGGAATATTTTTATTATACTGTCATGACTCCTTTTAAGATCCAACCACTACTATTTGCATTGAAGATGTTCTTCCCTTTAAACATTGTTTAATTTTTATTATCTACTTTCAGTTTTTATATCATAGTGAACTATGGATTTATTATTCCTATAAAATATCTAATATATTTAGAGAGATTTCTAATATATGTACTAGGTGTTTAGGTTTAATAAGTTTTTCCTTTCCTAAAAAATTTGCTAAAAAATATGCTATGATAATTATCTTTATAAATTATTTATAATTTTTTTTATCTTTGGTTTATTTAATGTCATGAATAACCCCCATATTACTATTTACCTTTTTCTAATAGTATTTATTTCTTCATATTACTATTCACCCCTTTCATTTCCTCATATTACTATTACCCATCTCTAATAGAAATAGATACTTAGAAGTCTAGCAAGCTAAGAATAAGATGAAACTCTAGACTCTAGTCGTACGGTTATACTCATGAATATTCAAATGAGATTATGACAATGATAATAAATCTAACAATGTGGGCAATTTATGTCGAGTTATAAGAACAACATCTCCACTCATTCACCGATACAAAATGTCGGCAATCTTTAGAAACTTTCCCGTTGTCATGGGGATGCATGACTCTGTCCTACAATAACCTAATCTATATAATAATATATTAATCAACCAATTACACTCAAAAACAACACAAATTAATCAACAAACAAAATAGTAGCTATATGGTCACTAGCTATATGAAACATGAATTTGGTAGCAAAGTGACTGTGATTTGTAGAGATGTTTAAAAGAGATCCGATGATTTGAAATTTATTTGATCTTGTAATCAAACTTGATTTAACCCGACTTCAAAAAGGACTTACAATTATTTAAAAAAACAATATGGGACCCGACCTCAAAAATGACTTACAATTATGTAAAAAATAATATGGGCAAAAAACCCGATTTCAAACCGACCCGAAACATTTAATCCGAAATCAACTCGATAATCTGAATGAACGCCTCTAGTCATTTGCGACTAGACAACATTTGGAAGCAGACTAGTCGCAATTTCTAACCAAATTGTGACCACAGTACTACCACCTATTTGGTCGCAAATTGTAACCACCCTCTAGTAGCAATCTAATAACATCTAGTCGCAAAAAAAAATCAAGTTGGCCCCACTAAGTCGTCCTCAAAACTCGTTTTTAACACCACTTATGAAACTTTTCAATGCTACAAACAAATGCAAGAGTTAGAAAATAAACCTCATACTTCCTGCTATTTAACAAAGACAGCACACAACACTTCAATCAATAGCAACAAAATTGCGACCAACTTAATCAACTGGTCGCAAAAATATTTTTGGTGATCACAAACGAGTGGTCGCAATTTGCAATTACCCAGTCATAGCTTGTGACCATTTGTGTCTGTAGGGATCAATACTGATGGTCGCAGCTTCCTAACATTTTTTAGTGCTAAAAGAATTGGTCGACTTATTATTTATTATGCCCCGCCATTATCACTTATCTTTAGCTAAAAAGAATTGGTCGAAAGTTACATCAATAATGGAGATTACACTTTCTTAGCTATTCATTCTTGTCTTATTTTTTTTATAATCTTTTCTCTTTTTTCTTGCCGGTTCCAAATGCATATGTGTGTTTAAATTATTGACTTTGATTCAACACAAAAAAGTTCCTTTTTTTGTTTTCTTATGGATTTTGTCTAATTGCTTGCCCTTTTCAGTTTATTGAATTGATGGAAAATGTTACATAAAAAGGTTGGAAATTTAATATTTTAGAATTTCACATGCACCCTCTTGAATAACGAAAATTTCATCTTTAAATTAACATATGGAAATCTCACTATTAAATCATTATACATTTATAATACTTTTCGATTCTTTTTATTGCATTTAAGCTTAGCTTGTATAGCTGCATCTAATCTTATTATTGCACGACATATTTGACTATTTGCATGAATAAAAGGTCACAAATATTCGATATTAACAGGTAAAGTAACTGAAAAGTATTTTAAATGAATAATTAATATAAATGTGAGATTTTTATATATTAATCAAAGGTTGAAAATTTTATTATTGAATAGGATGAAGTTGAAATCTTTAAATTTTAATATTCCATAATGATTTTGTCTAATTTATCGTATAGTGATGATTTTTAGTAGTAGAAAACTTAAATCGTTATTATCTCTATCTACTTCTGAATGAATTAACTATTACTAGATTTATACTAGTAGAAAACTTAAATTGTTATTATCTCTTTCTTCTCCTAAACGAATTAATTAATTATCACAAATATAAATTTGAATCAAATTAAAACTCAAATCTATAGTAATTTTAAAGTAATCGACTTTTAAAGTGAACAATCACTATATGCTCAAGCGTTTATTATTTATTTTGAAATCTTAGCTATTGAATTTCTCACTAATTAAAAGATAATTTAAATTGAAAATAATTACTTTTTCTGTTTTATTTTATTGGTTTTGAATATCCCATACAAAGACTAGAGATAAATATAAACATGATTTTTAATGAATATATACAAGTTAATATATGTCAATGTGAGAAATTTTGTTACATTTGTCTCAATGTATAAAATTTTAATATATGGTATATACAAATTTATATTAAACATATTTATAGATGTTGAGACTCAAATTATACTTGAACATTCTGTAAAAAGCAAATATAAATAACAAAATAAAATAAAGGACTATACCTCAAAATCACCATCACAAGTATCTTAGTGGTTTTGCCAAGATTTTTCATGTTAAACTTACTTGAAGGAAAGACTTTCATGCGATCTTCACATCAAACAAATCTCTAAATGCAGCATGCTACTAGCATTTTATCAACACAAAGGATCATATACAAGAAAGACTTATTATCAAGCTTCTTGAAATAGACGAGGCTAGGAGTGTCTTGTAAGGTCAAGTGTGATCAAAATGAGTCAAGTTTCTTATATCATAGCCTTCGCACAATTTCCAAGTCACACACAGTTTTTCTTCCTAACAACAACAAAATCTTCAGGTGGCTTCATATAAATATCCTCTTCTAATAGGGAAGTGATCATGACATTAAATTGATGTTACTTAAGATCATCATTAGCCACTAAAGCTAGAAAAACCCTTATTGAAGGGTGCTTCAAGATAAGAGAAAACACTTCATGAAGTCCACACCTACAACATAAGTGAAAGTTTGAATAAAATAAGATTATTTTACAACTTAATTCCAAAAATAAGCTTCGGAAAAACTTATTTCCCAAAATAAGCGTCCGTACATCCAAGCTTAGCCTCGGGTAAAATCGTTGTTATTAACAGCGAAAGAGAAAAAAAAATAAAAGGCTAAAGGCGCTGTTAGTAACAGCGACTTATGGAGTTGACCAGTCAACTCCTTAAGTCGCTGTTACTAACAACGACTTTAGCCTTTTATTTTTTTTTAATGAACTAAAGTAGCCGTTGTTAATTAGAAAAGTAGCCGTTAGGAACTTGAAAATAGCCGTTGTAATGATGCTCTATAACTAGCTCCTTTATTTCCCATACTTCATTATATCCATTCTACATCATTCTTCTTCTTTTCAATCAATTTTTAAAGGTAACATAAGGTATTATGTTAGTTTTACTCTCAATTTATAAATGTTAATATTATTTTTGAAAGTTCACTAACGTTACTATATTATATGTAATATGTAGATGTCAAAGGAGCATTATATTGAAGAGCTTTGTGATTGTGGTTATGAAGTTGAGATTAATACAGATTGGAGCGACTTCGATCCAGGGCGTGAATTTGTTGCTTGTTCTTTCTACTTGATTGATGGATTAGGATGCACATACTTTAGATGGATTGCTCCGGAGGGTACAAAATGGCAGAGAGACTTAATAATACGGCTTGAAAAGGAAAAAAAAAAAAAGAGCTTAAAGATGAGGTATTTAATCTAAAGAGACAAATGGATGATATGGCACATAGGAAAGAAGAGACTGAAAGGATTATGAGAAAGTTTAAGAAGCCTTCTTAGTTAGCGACGGTAGTTTAACTTAACGAATGAAGTATGTAATTTGATATGAATTTGTTGAACATGATTGAAATTGTGTTGAATGTTTGATAGCAACATCCTTATTTGAATATGATTGTCTGTTTGTTTTTGATTAAATCCATACTGCATTCTTGGCGGAATAATTCATCACCGAAAAGTCTGAGTACTTAACATCATTTCATTCATAATAAACGTGTGATAATACGATAAAAATATTGAGTATGTACAAATGTTCAATACATACAAACATTATTCTAATTCTAATCCTCCTCCTGTACCCTGTCTAACTGTGACGGTTTACGACGCCTCCTACGATAGTAAGAGGCCATCGCATGACGCTCGGGTAGGAGAGGTGATTGATAAAGTGAAGATGTGACACCCTGTGAGGACCCGGCACCGTAGTCCGGGCACGTTAAGTCAACCTCCTTAAGATGAACGTTGGGGTGATGAGGAGATGACTCGTACTCGTACGCAGTGGTGTGGGGCGCAGTCACTTCTAGAATGAAGTGTTGAAACTGCGTGCCTAGGAGTATGCCTTGAGCAATCTCCCGTACGGGCTCCTCTTGGGAGGAGCTGATGACTGATGCAATACCTTGTGCCTGCAGTAAGACTTAAGTATTAATGAAATGTATAAGGTGTAAGTTCTATGCATAATAATCAATGTTGAAGAATACTTACGAAGTGTGTCATCGTCGGTGCTGCGAGAGCGTACTGGGCTGTCGCCATGATACCTCGTGGTGTCATCCATCGACGAGTGATGGAGAGGAACCACGGCATGTAATCCGCCATAGTAGGTTCGCCTGCAGCGTCGATAGGCGCACTTTGGGCCAGCAGCTCTAGCCTGTGCTCCCAACGAGCGACATGGCGCCAGTTGACCTCCAACCAGCTCTTGGGATCCCAACCCTTACGAGAGTGGTGGAGCTCCGCTTCTGTGTCACATGGCGGCGGGATGCCCTGTACCATCCCAAATTGGCGCAGTACGCGCTTAGGGAGATGCAATTCGACTATGTCAAAGTAGATCAGAGGTACAGATGCTCTCCACGCCCCTGACAATATGCCCGAGTGCTGAGGCAATGCAGCGTATGCCTTAGCGGGGTAAGGGTCCCATCGAAACTAAACGTGAAAATTCAATTAATAAATTACGCAATGTGATAGTTACAAAACAAGTTGTAGTGAAGTTGTTACCTGGTCAGGTTGTAGTAGATCGAGTTGATCGCGGTAGAACCTCACGCCCGATCCAGTGTGGGTCCTTGTTCGTCTTGCAAAAGACCACTGCGATCCATATGGCACATGTGGTGGTGGAAGAACTGGTGGCGCAAATGCACCACGTCCCACACTCCTCAACGGTTGACCAATGAGAACATGCTCCCACGCCCAAAGCTATGAATGACAATTATAAGTAAGAAAAAGAAACACAAAACCATTTAATAAAAGAAACTGACATGTAAAGTTAGTATTACCTGCAGAATAATCAGGGGCCCAGCGATCTCCTTCACGTTCTTCCGTGAAGCTTCACAAAGTCTCCTGTACAGATATGCTAGGGCTGCCGAACCCCAGCTGTACTCGGTGATGACCTCCTATGGCGCATCAAGCAACGTCAAGTACAATAGTTGTACTCGGTTGCCAGTCTTGTCGGAGAACAAGACAGCACCAATCAGATAAAAGTGATACGCCCTAGCGTATCTCTCAACGGTGGATCCATCTCTGCTACAATTCAACTATAAGTCAACGTTATGTATTCTAAAAATAATTAAGAAGTACTCAAATTGTTTACTTATGTTATTTATTTTTTTTGATAATCTTTACGTTTATATACTCAAATACAGGTACTGTTTACCTTGACGTGCAAGTTCTAGTGTTGTGACCATCACGACCACACCATCGACAAGCGTTGCGTCTCCGCGATCCTTCGTCCATTTCGTTCGTGATCCTCTTGGACTTAGGTCTTCCTAATCCACGAATGTGATCTGGATCGTGTAGCACCTCAACACCGGTGTATTAAGGCCATGACCTTTTATCAATTAACGGCAAGAATATGCATTGATCTTTCACCATTTGACGCACAATAGAGACCTTAATTGATGGGTCTTGAGCATCACAATTTCTAATAAGATTGTTAATCACGGAAGATGTCAAATGAATGTGCCCAACTGACACGTTTTCAGTACTTAATACACAACCCCCATGCTTCCCTTTATACGTAATAATCTCCCATGATGGTGAATAAGAGCTCTTCCTAGCCCGAAGCCTCCAACCACACCCTCTCTTACATTTCAAGACTACCACGGTTTGATTTGAAGTCTCAGTTCGGTACTGAACGTTCCTACGAATATGATACAATCCAACAGCGTCCAACAACGCATCCTTGTTATCAAACATCATACCCTTTTGAACCTCTACTTCGTCGGTGTAGGTTGTATCACAATCCCAAGACCTCCAAGAGTTGTCCTCAATGTGTTCATCTAGAGGGGGAACCAGTGCATAGGGTTTAGGGGCAACGATTGTTGGAATGTTTCCTAAGGTCATGTCATTAGCTAGAGCCTCCTCGTCAACACCCACATCGTCCTCAGAAGGAGCTTCAACAAATTCATTATTCTTACAATTGACATCATCCCAAGGCTCATTTGTATCTTCTAAGTTAAAAGTATCATCATTTAAGAATTGAAATTGAAGTTGATTGGGTACATTACAAAGACAAGAGGAAGATGGCATAAAGGGATTTTGGGTTTCTTGGGTAGGGAAGGGCGTATAAGAAGGAGCAGAAGAAGTTATATTCATATAACTCTAGGGGTACCTCTTCTACATATAACTCTAAAGAAGGACTAGGGGTAGACCTTGAATACTCCCACATTGCATCTATAGCCTCCTCATCCTTAACCGGAAAAGCTAACAACTCTCCACTCAGATTGTACTTAAAACTTAAATTAACAGTATTTCTTGTAGTGTCAATGCCAATCTTAGAGCATATAAAATGTTTAAATTCATTCAAATCCATGTATGAGTTGCATGCAAACAGTTTACGTCTTCCCCCAACGTACTTAACATTGTTACTAGTTGATCGAATTGAACCATTCCAAAAGCATACAACAGTCACACGAAATGAATTCATTTCTACAACAATACATACAAAATCAACATCACCATCAGGTTTATAAATATATGACCACTATACATTTTAAATTCAACAACAAATTTACGAACAAACAACCTCATTATGAAGATCAAGGTAAATAACAACTACAATCGACATATTCGTAGAGTTTAAGTGTAAATGACCACCATACATGACATACATTTTAAAATCAAGACCAAATAAAAAAAATTAAATTAAAAACGTACCTCAATAAGCTGTAGATGAACAAGAATTAGTAAATTGGAAGTTTAAAAACCTACATTCATGTGAAAGTTCATTAAAATCAAGTAAACCCTAATTTTTCGAATATGGAAAAAAAACACAAAATATTAGTACCTTACGTCAATGTAGGAAGATGAAATAACTAATTACTGGTACAAACTTGAAATTTGATGAGTTTAGTTGAAGGATTGAAGTTGATTTTAATGGTGCAAGGAGAAAGAGAGCTCGTAAGTGTCGAAATGGCAAAGAGAAGGCGTGAACTGAAATGAGGAAGAAGGAATCTGGAAAAAATAATTTTCTCAATGAACTCAAGACCATTGCTAGTTCTCAATGCCTGAATACTCTTTTCGATTTCCTTTTCAATTATAGTCTTTTAATCATGAAGGCATCAAACATCTTACCCTTGTTTTTGATGAAATAGCAGTTTGGTTACCTTGAATAGTCATTGATTAAACTAAGCAAATAGTTATAACTACAAAGTAATACTTTTATTGAAGTACCCCAAAGTTTGGAATGAACATACTTAAGTATCCCCTTGGTGTTTTAGATAGTCGATTTGAAACTTACCCTCATATGTTCCTATAAACACAATGCTCACGGAAGCCAAGATTTTCAAGCTTTTTACCATCAAGCAAATGTTGCTTGCACAACTTATGCATACCTCTCTCACCCATATGACCCAAATGCGAATTCCAATTTGATTTTATTGTCGAAAATAGTGCTAGTGGGGATATTCATAGAGTCAGAGATAGAAGAACCATCAAGAACATACATGCTCTTATTCACTGCCTTTCATTATAACTAGTGACTCTTTAATAACCTTAACACTCTACCTTCACTGCTAAGCCTACAACTATTTTTGTCCAAAGTACCATATGAAATCTAGTTTTCTTTAAGTCATGAACATTTTTCACATCGATTAAAGTCCACACCATACCAGTATTCATCTTTATTTGAACATTCCAGCACTAATAACCATGCAAGTAGTAGTGTTACTCATGATCACATTTTCTTAATCAGCCTTTACATAAGTAAAGAAGAAACTTTTTTTGGGTGTCATATGGAAAGGAAGTATAGAGTCAATAATCGACTCATTTCCACCCTCATACTCATGTGTGGAAACTACAACACCAACCTCAACACTATCATTCACAAAATTAGTATCGATTTGCTAGTTCCCTCTTTGGACTTTTCATCATCATTGGAATATTGTCTTTTCACTTCCTACAATCTATCTTTTATGTAGTCCTTGAGCTTAGAATAATTGCAATTTTTGTTTTTATTTGGCCCTCTAGACTTAAACCTTCTCTTGACCTTATTCTTATTACCACTAGTAGAACCCTTCTCCTTTAACCTGCTCCTTATATACAAGCCACCATTTGAGACATTATGTGATTTTTATGACAATTGATTATCAATCAAGTCTCTTTGAGTCAACACATTCTTCACATCATCACTTCTCAAATTCTCTCTACCATAAAATAAAGCTCCGCTAAAGTGCTTGTATGAAGGTGGAAAAGATCATGGAGTAAAAAATAAATGGTTAAGTCCTCATCATCAATCTTAACATCAATGTTTTGAAAATCCATGACCATAGAATAAAATTCATCGAGATAAGACTTTATATGTTTACCTAATCCTAATCAAGACCGTTGAATCTACGCTACAAAAGTAGCCAGTTGATCACATTATTTTCCATATAAAGAGGCTCCAACTTCTCCCATATCCCCCTTGGTATTGGTCTCCCTAGCAACTTCTCTTAGTATCACATTAGAATAGAGACAAAGTTATCATCAAAAGAGCTTTCATATCCAGCTTTAAGCATCTAGTTCCATCAGGTATTCTACACCGTGAATGAACTGGTACACCGCACTTTGAATTAATATTGTCTTCATTATTACTTGCCATAAGTTAAAGTTTGTACTATCAAACTTCTTAATAGCTAGCTTTATTTAAGACATAATTCACCAATATTACACTCCCAAATAACACCGAAAATACAAAATCTTTTTATACCAATTGCAGTAAGATAAAATTAACTTTATCCCTAAAACGCCTAAGAACAATGCTTAGGAACATACTTAAAAAAAATTACTCTAGCAATGAAATAATAATGAAACAATAAAAAGAGAGTGCACTAATAATCAAAGACAGAAACTTTAATGAGGTTCACCCAACTTGGGTTACAACCTCATTGGTGCCGCTTTGATTAATTGTAGAGAAACAATGAAATTGAATGAATTTAACACTTAGAGGATTACACCAAAATAGAAAGTGAAGAACAAAATAGGCAATGTGTTTAGGTATTAGATCAATGATTAAATCAACTTAGGTTAATGTGTATGCTTGGGTTGATTACAAGGAATTGAAACAGTCAACGTCATCGACAAAAATTGTAGATAGAAATTGAGGCTACCTTGGGACAAGACGCTCGATTTAGGAGGTTTTGGCTAGTTCGGGAACACCACAAACAAGGCCCACTAACTATTACTATTGTTTAGTCGCCTTGCTCGAGTGTAATACATTGCCTTGAACGAGCATCAAGTTGTAGCACTACTTATATGTTCATAACATTGTACCTTGTCTTCTAAGTCCTAAGATCTTGAACACCAAATCGTTTGACCACCTTGCACACTTAATTCACCAACTTTAACAAAAATATATCTATATTCAATATTTGGGAAATGAGATATTAAATTCAGCCCTAAAATTGCTCAAATTATTGACCTATTTGTGTATTTTCCTAAACTACCCCTACCGAAACAAACAAACTAAGACGAAACATCTTCCCTCTTGTTATCAACCCACCACCCCAATATCTCTAAACCAACAACTACCTCCCACCGACACCATCAAACCAAACCTTCCCAGCCCATTGCACTCGCCGACCACCCGCACTCGCAAAAAAACAAAAAACCTATCACCACTCTACAGACCCAAAGTCTGCTAATCCACTGTTTGTCTTCCCACCGCACCACCAACAATCACCTTCTAAATTGCTCTTCATGCCACCAACGTCAAGCTCCAACATCCAGACACCAAGTACAACCACCCCATTGAACATCAAGTTGTTGGGATACGATGGATGCTTAAAGCGGAATTTCAGGAAACACTTCCCTAACATCTATCTCAGGATCATAAACATAATCAAACATATGAATCATATAAAAGGATTAGTCTATATTACCTTTGTAGCGTGAAATCCACGAAAATAACGCGATAAGATAATATGGAGAGCCTCAAACGTTGCTCCTCTATTCGGTCTACCGGAATCAATTGAACACCAACGTTTGCTAGAACGGAAGAGATTGTTTCTCTTGCTTTTTCTGGTTTTTCAATAACTGTATATGAGAATTGTGTATGGTGAGAGTTTTAAATAAACATATTTATAATACTCACATCCATCGTCCCATTATCCCCACTTCTCCACTACTAGCATTATATCCTCATATAATACTAGTAACCTAGGTCAAAAAGAAACCGATTCTTTTGTTAACCTAATTGGATCGCAAGCCCATACTCCTAATGGGCCCGAGTCATTTACCGTTCAATTGATTCTTTTGTAAGACCTTATAGGATTAATTATATTAGTTGTGGTCCAATTATTATTGACCCACCAATTATATTTATTCTCTAGCAAGCAAATATAATTACTAATAATAATTAACTTTATTATCTTCATAAATATCCTATATATTTATATTTAGTAATTGTCGGAAATGTCTACGGACATATTCCTTCAATCTCCCACTTGTCCGAAGACAATTGCACAATTATAAATTCCTTAAGCCACTTAATGTGAAATTTGACAACACAGTGTTATTTCTCAAATTATGTTTCTTGATCTCTGAGTTCGAATTGTTCAACTAAGGATTAACCATTTAATCTTATTCCGCATGGCCATGCAATTTTCAATTCTCGCTCATCAAGAGGCCTACACACCAATCCTATCACATAGGAGGACTTATTCATTCTTGTATGACCATAACTCCCACTCAATTCTTAGCCCACCTGATCACTGCCTTTATAGCCTCCTTTTACAGCACGACGTTTAACAGCGTCAAGGTTAAACTAATTATTTCGTAGTGATTAAGACATACTCATGTCTAAGGAATCCACTAAATATAAGGATTCGATTCTGCCCTTTCGAATCAGATTAGGTCAAGTCTCAATGCATCAGGTATGCATCCATGTAATCGATTAAACATCTCTATGTTTCCATAGCCCATGGAACCGAGCTATCAATTAATTACATGCTAATCTTTAATAAACCACTTATGTCCAATTTAGTGATTTAGATTAGGGACATTATATAAATTGTGATTTCAGTTCACTTATAGGGTTCCATTATCGAAACGTTTCCAATAGTCCTATTGAAAACACAAATTATATGAACATTTTATTTAATACTAAACCAAGCAATTAAATAAGAAACAAACCATTTATATTATTGATAAACATTCCAAACATATGGTAAACAAAATTCTTTATAATTGTAAACATGAAGTAAACAACCTAAAGACATTCTCCTATATGCTTAAGCCCCATAGACCTAGTATGACTCTCATGCTTCGGCTGAGGGAGTGGTTTAGTCAACGGATCTGCTATGTTATCCGTGGTATCAACTCTACTTATTATTACATCCTGTCTTCCAACAATATCTCGAATAAGATGGAATTTTCTTTCAACATGTTTAGATTTTTGGTGAGATCTAGGTTCCTTGGATTGAGCAATAGCACCTTCATTGTCACAATACAACTTGATGCCATTCTCAATGCTAGGAACTACACCCAGTTCACTAACGAACTTTTTAATCCAAACAGCCTCTTTTGCTGCTTCAGCTGCTGCTATGTACTCAGCCTCTGTTGTAGAATCTGCAACTGAACTCTGCTTGGAGCTCTTCCAGCTCACAGCTCCTCCATTCAGACAAAATATGAAACCAGATTGGGATCGGAAGTCATCTTTGTCAGTTTGGAAGCTTGCATCAGTGTATCCAGTGACAAACAACTCATTAGCTCCGCCATATACCAGAAATTTATCCTTTGTCCTTCTTAAGTACTTGAGGATATTTTTCGCTGCTATCCAGTGTGCATCTCCTGGATTGGACTGGTATCTGCTGCACATACTCAAAGCAAATGCAACATCTGGTCGAGTACATATCATAGCATACATGATTGATCCTATTGCAGAAGCATAAGGAACATTATTCATACGCTTGAACTCTTCTGAACTCGATGGGCACATAGTCTTGCAAAGTTTAATGCCATGTTGCATAGGAATAAACCCTCTTTTGGAGCTTTCCATTTTGAACTTTGTGAGAATCTTATCTATGTAAGTCTCTTGATTTAGTCCAATAAGTCTCCTCGATCTATCCCTATAGATCTTTATTCCCAGTATGTACTCAGCCTCTCCCAGGTCTTTCATAGAGAAATGACTTTTAAGCCATTGCTTGACCGACTCAAGCATATTTTTGTCATTCCCAATGAGGAGTATGTCATCTACATACAAGACCAGAAAGGTGATATTATTCCCACTTAACTTCTTGTATACACAAGATTCCTCTTCATTTCTAAGAAAACCAAACTCTTTGACTGCCTCATCAAATCTGAGGTTCCAACTCCTTGATGCTTGCTTCAATCCATAAATGGATCTCTTAAGCTTGCATACTTTCCTTGGATTTTTCGGATCTTCAAAACCTTGTGGTTGTGTCATGTACACATCCTCCTTTAAGAACCCATTCAAAAAGGCAGTTTTGACGTCCATTTGCCATATTTCAAAGTCATGAAAGGCAGCTATTGCAAGGATTATCCTAATGGATTTTAGCATGGCTACTGGAGAAAAAGTTTCATCATAGTCTATACCATGAATTTGTTTGAAACCTTTTGCTACCAACCTTGCTTTGAAAACACTAATGTTTCCATCCTTGTCTGTTTTCAGTTTGAAAATCCATTTGCATCCAATGGGTTTTACCCCATCAGGCAAATCAACCAAGTCTCAAACTTGGTTTTCAGACATGGAATCCATTTCAGATTTCATGGCTTCAAGCCATTTTTCGGATTCAGGACTCTCCAAAGCATCTTTGTAACTAGTAGGCTCTTCTGATTCTAACATGGTTATTTCAGAGTTTTCTGTCAAAAGGAAATCAATATATCTTCTTGACGGAATTATTGTCCTACTAGACTTACGTAGGGGAACAACAAGAGAAGTTTCTGCCTCATTAGGTAGAGTGACTTCGTGTGGATTTTCTCCACTTGGGGCGGTAGGAGGTAAGTGCGTTGAATGCATTTCCTCCTGGGCATTATCATGCTGGGGCGCCTCTGATGAGGTGTTAACCTTATTCATTTGTTGCTCATCTCGAACTTCTTCGAGATATACATTACTCCCACTTGTTTTTCTAGAAATAAATTCCTGTTCTAGAAAAACACCATTGCGAGCAACAAATACTTTGTTTTCGCTTTGGTCGTAGAAGTAGTATCCCTTTGTCCTTTTTGGGTAACCCACAAAAAGACATTTGTCAGATTTAGGTGCTAGTTTATCAGATATTAAACGTTTTACATAAGCTTCGCAACCCCAAATCCTTAGAAAAGACAACTTCGGAACTTTTCCCGTCCACATCTCATATGGTGTCTTTTCCACTGCTTTGGTAGGTGCTCTATTAAGTGTGAATGCAGCTGTATCCAATGCAAATCCCCAAAATGAAATAGGAAGATCAGCAAGACTCATCACTGATCGAACCATATCTAATAGAGTTCGATTCCTCCTCTCAGAGACGCCATTTAATTGTGGTGTTCCTGGTGGAGTCAATTGTGAGAGTATGCCTCGATTTTTCAAATGATCATCAAACTCGTGAGACAAGTATTCCCCACCACGATCGGATCGTAATGCTTTTATTTTCTTCCCAAGTTGGTTCTCTACTTCATTTTGAAATTCCTTGAACTTTTCAAAGGACTCCGACTTATGTCTCATGAGGTAAACATATCCATATCTGCTTACATCATCAGTAAAGGTTATAAAGTAGCTGTAACCACCCCGAGCCACGGTACTCATAGGTCCACATACATCAGTATGTATGAGAGCTAAGAGGTCATTGGCCCTTTCACTTGTACCTGTGAAAGGTGACTTTGTCATTTTTCCCATCAAACAAAACTCGCAAATACCAAATGATTCAAAATCAAATGATTTTAGAATTCCATCTTTATGAAGTTTCTCTATTCGTTTTGAACTTATGTGGCCTAATCGACAATGCCATAGGTAAGTGGGGTTTGAATCATTTGTTTTACGTTTCTTGCTGTCTATGTTATAGATGTGAGTTTCTAAGTCTAGCACATACAACCCATTTAATAATTTAGCTGAAACATAGAACATATCATTTAAATATGCAGAACAACAATTATTCTTAATAGTAAATGAAAAACCTTCCGTGTCCAAAACCGGAATTGAAATAATGTTCTTGGTGATGGCAGGAACATAATAACAATTATTTAGTTCTAAAATTAAACCAGAGGGTAATGTTAAAATATAAACTCCAACAGCTAGAGCAGCAACTCTTGCTCCATTTCCGACTCGGAGATCCACCTCACCATTGCTCAAGCTTCTACTTCTTTTTAGACCCTGCACATTACTAGTAATGTGAGACCCACAAGCAGTATCAAATACCCAAGAAGCCGAAGTCGCTAAATTAATTTCAATAACATATATACCTGAAGATGAAGCACCAGACTTCTTTTTTTTCTAGATAGACGGGGCAGTTCCTCTTCCAATGGCCAATCTTGTGGCAGTGGTAGCACTCATGTAGTGCTGCTACTTTAGCCTTTGGAGTAGCCTTTGGTCTGGGAGAGGCATTAGTGGTAACTACCTTACCATTGCCATTCCATTTAGGAACCCCTTTCTTCTTGAACTTTTTATTCTTTCTGACCATAAGCACATCTTTCAGTGCGGGTTCAGAAGGTAAGCTCCTTTCAGCCTGAATAAGCATACCATGCAATTCTGGCAAGGTTGCTTCCCCTCCTTGCATGTAAAAATTTAATCTGAAAGCATCAAAAGTTTCTGGCAAGGATCTGATCACAATATCAGTGGCCAGCTCTTTGGGATAAGGAAAACCCAACTTTTCCATGACTTGAAAATGCCCTATTAAGGCGAACACATGGGGTCCGACGGGTTTTCCCTTGCCCAGTTTGCATTCCAAAAGTTTACAATTAGCTTCAAATCTCTCTAATCGAGCATTCTTTTCGAACATTGTTCTAAGTTGCTGGATTATTGTGTAGGCATCAAGATTGTTAAAACGTTTTTGAAAATCATGTTCCATGCAAGCAAGCATCAGACATGTTACTTGCACAGAATTGGCCTCGAGATTTTGCCTAGCTCTTTTCTCTGCAACTGTTGCAGTTTCTGGCTGGGGTTCAGGGAGTGGAGTGTCAAGAACACTTTCCCTTCCTTCAGCTCTGAGAACAATTCTCACAGCCATTTTCCATTCAAGGAAGTTGTTTGCATTCAATTTGTCTTTTTCCAAGACACAGCGCAAGTTAAAAGCAGGAGTGTTGTTGTTAGTTGAACCAGACATGATTTCTACAACAATGTAATAAAGTAAAATTAATAGTCTATCAATAAGCAGTAATTAAACAATTTAATAATTTATTCAAAATTTTAAAATCCCCTTTTGAATAAATAACAACTAAGATCCTCTCCCACTACAGTTAAACGGACTTTGGCCCTGCCTTTAACTATAGTAGTTAAGGTAAGTAAACGTTTTACTAATTATAACTAATTATAATTCTTAGTAGATAGATTGATAATTCTTGTTCAATCCTATCTCTTAGTTTCAAAACCCAAAACTTTGTTTTTGATGATTTTGTTGAGTGAAACCAAACATGAACCTGTAAATTTTCAAAAAAAATTTACCCCATATCCCAAGATTTATGAGCAATACCTCGCTTTGGCAGAATGTATTATTCATTATCAAAGGCTTATAGGTGTTGTTTGGAAAAACAATAAAACTCAATATTATTTATGGGGATTCAAGTTAATTAGCATGGTTAATATTAAGTGAACACATAGCATATTTAACCAATACATTAACTTATGCATGAAAAGACCAAAATAAACGCTCAAAGCAAATAAAATCATGAATAAAAGATGATCTAGTATGGCCCCCTAAAAAAAAATTCATGAAGCTTCCATGAATCTCCATTGATCACCTTCCTTGAAACTCCTTTCATTTGTGATTACATACTTTGAATAAAAAAAAATAACGATGCGCAGATCGTATTTAATTACATTCAAAACAAACGATTCGCAGATCGTATATACTTACATTCAAAACAAACGATTCGCAGATCGTATATACTATCCTAATTTTATATATAAATTTTGTTTTGGGCCATACTAGTCATAGCATGTCAAAATAATATCAAATATTCTAAATGACAACAATGTAATATATCAAACTAAATGGTCATAACAATTAGCATATAAAATACCCTTTATGTTTAGTCAAACTTAACTAATTTAAGTGAGACAATTTAAGAGCAAAAAAAAAATATCCTTTAATTTTAGTCAAACTTAACTAATTTAAGTAAAACTAGTTTAAGGGAAAAAAAAATTAAGGCTCTATTAAAAGTTATATGCACATAAAAAAAAACAAAAAAAATTCCAAAAAAAAATTTCGGAAGCTGCATACAATTAATAAGACCAACCCATATTTTCTGGAACCATCTTCATCATTTCAAAAAAAAAAGGTCACCTTCAACCTTCATGTTAATGGAAGAAATAATACAGAGCCCAGAAAGGAGCCACGCAGCCGCCAGCAGCCGCCAGCAACCCGCCTCCCTCCGGCCATTATAGCCACCTAGACAGCCCGTGGTCTACGCTTCATCTCTGGTTATTGTTCTTTTTTTTTTTTTTTTTTTTGATGTATTCGAACAAATTCGAATTGATATACCATTTTTGTGCATGAATTGCTTTAAATATCAGGAAAAACAAGTTTTTCGCATTTAAATCTCAATCCAATTGTACAAATTTTGTGTTTTAACAATTAAAATTGAATTGGGGAAAAATTAGGGTATAAGCATTTTCGATCCAAAACACTTTAATACCATTACGAGAAACACAATAACAATGAACAAATTTTGTGTTTAATTTCATTGTTTGGATTTCGTGAATAATCAAAGCCCCAAGACAATTAACACAAAATATCGAATTATCATAAAAAATTAAATTTTATTTTTTTTTTTTTTTTTGTGATGAATTCGAACAAATTCGAATTGATATACAATATTTGGCATGAATGGCAATATCAGGAAAAACAAGTTTTTTTTTTTTTTGCATTTGTTTTTCAATCTAATTGAAATTGAATATTATGAATAACTTCCATACAGTTAACATAAAAAAAACTGATTTTTATGCAAAAAAAAAAAACAAAACCGATTGTATATTGTTCCAGAGAAAAATAGATCATATGAATATTATGAATTAGGCTTAACTGATACCACTGTTGGGATACGATGGATGCTTAAAGCGGAATTTCAGGAAACACTTCCCTAACATCTATCTCAGGATCATAAACATAATCAAACATATGAATCATATAAAAGGATTAGTCTATATTACCTTTGTAGCGTGAAATCCACGAAAATAACGCGATAAGATAATATGGAGAGCCTCAAACGTTGCTCCTCTATTCGGTCTACCGGAATCAATTGAACACCAACGTTTGCTAGAACGGAAGAGATTGTTTCTCTTGCTTTTTCTGGTTTTTCAATAACTGTATATGAGAATTGTGTATGGTGAGAGTTTTAAATAAACATATTTATAATACTCACATCCATCGTCCCATTATCCCCACTTCTCCACTACTAGCATTATATCCTCATATAATACTAGTAACCTAGGTCAAAAAGAAACCGATTCTTTTGTTAACCTAATTGGATCGCAAGCCCATACTCCTAATGGGCCCGAGTCATTTACCGTTCAATTGATTCTTTTGTAAGACCTTAT
Organism: Amaranthus tricolor; assembly: GCF_026212465.1. Taxonomy (NCBI): domain Eukaryota; kingdom Viridiplantae; phylum Streptophyta; class Magnoliopsida; order Caryophyllales; family Amaranthaceae; genus Amaranthus; species Amaranthus tricolor. Next base: position 8,188,551 of record NC_080060.1, on the reverse strand, counting down.
AGGATTAATTATATTAGTTGTGGTCCAATTATTATTGACCCACCAATTATATTTATTCTCTAGCAAGCAAATATAATTACTAATAATAATTAACTTTATTATCTTCATAAATATCCTATATATTTATATTTAGTAATTGTCGGAAATGTCTACGGACATATTCCTTCACAAGTTTCTGGTAGTGATGGTGGCAGCGGCGGCGGTGGTAGTTGTAGCATTAATGGCATTTGTAATGGTGGTAGAAACATAATGGGATCGAATAATGGTGGTTATTATTATTAAGAGAGATAATGGTGATTGTTAATTAATTACTCATATAAGGGATAAAATAGACTTTCTTCAAAATAGTGCTTTAATTGAGCAAAATTTAGGAATTCATTTAGCACTCTCCTTTTGGAAAAGATAGAAAATATCTAATAGGACTATCTATTCAGCTTATGTGTCCTATTAACTTTTATAGTCAAGTCATTTTAATTATTTCATTTCTATTTTTGGTATGGGTTTTTTACTTTTATGAACTTAGTATCTTTATTCTATTTTCAATTATATCCTCCATTACCCTTATTAATTTTCATTTCTTACATTAAAAACCCATAATATCACTCTCTTTTCTATTCTTAGGGTCCCATTTTTAACTTTCTTTAAAATTTGTAAAAAGTCAAATGAAACTCTTAAAGTGAATAGGATGAAGTACAATTTGAAGGCTTTAGAGTACTCTAGTAAATCAGAAATTACACAATACCTTCTAATACTATTATAGGGTATTGGTGTCTTCCAAGTGGAGGACATAAATTATGCTTCGATGAGCTTGATCACGTGAATCAACTTAAAATCACGTGGGCCGTAGATATGTTTTAAGCATTTGGCAAATGTAATTAGTCAAAATCAGAAGTCTACTCAAAGCAACGATTAATACCCAAAATCCCAAGTGTCATATTAAAAATGATATTTCCTACAAATTTTAGTCACTTCCACTATTAATTCAAAATGTCTCTTCATATATCAATTGTTTGAAAATTAGTGGTTTATAATTATATATCATATTTTATAATATATAATTTGGCCCCTCTCCCTTTTCAATCCAACTTACATTGTTTATTTGATTGCCTTGTCAATTATATTAATCAATTACTTAATTTATTACTTTTTTAGTATAACAAGATATCCTATGATTCAAGGCTATTTTTAATCTCAATTTATGAATTTATTAAATTATTTTATTAGGAGTATTTTCTAATAATGTTACTCTTATGATGATAAGAACATTAGTTAAATTTTGACCTAATTCAAAAATTAAACTAGAATTTCATTGAAAATTATTCAATACTTAAACTAAATTAAACTAAGCTTAAGCATTTCATAACACTCGAATTTGCTACGGTCACAAACTGAGGACAAATTGTAAAGAATTTTACTGCCATTGTCTTAGGCTAATTATAACTTTCACAAATTAAATTACTTGCAATATAAATTTACTAGTATATGGCACGAATTTATTAATATAGAATACATAAAAATTATAACCTCATATAATAATGCAAGTATTTATCATCGTGAATAAATTTATCGAAAATATGATTCTTAAAGCAAAAATTAAATATCATTTTTTAAGAAAATTATTTATCGAATTCATTATTTTTTTCATTTAATTAACGTATAAAATTCTAGATTGGACATATAGATTTTCTATAAAAAAATTATATAAATACTTTACCTAATTTAACCCCAATTTAAAATATATCAAATTCTAAATTAAGTAAATATTCTCATGTAATCAACAATCATCTACTAAAATAATTTTATTTGTAAAGGCTCTTTAAAAATGACATTTGTCATTTTGCAACATTTTTATTAGTATGTATTTATAAAGGCTCTTTAGAAATGACATTTGTCATTTTTTAACATTTTTATTAGTATGTATTTATATAGGCTCTTTAAAAATGACATTTGTCATTTTTCAACATTTTTAATAGTATGTATTTTCCATCATTTTCATTAGTATATATAGTTATGAAATTATATTATTTAAAAAGTATTTTGGTAATTGAAAATCATTAACTTACCATAATGTTAGTGTATAAACAACATAAGATAAGTTATTTAAAAAAATATTTAAAGATTTTTAAAAGTAACACCTTTTAATAAATTTTTTAAACGTATGAAATCATATAGTTATTTATTACCTAAAATATAACTTTTAATAATATCAATAAATTGTCCCATATAATCAATATATAAATTGTCGTGGAATAAATAATTAATAATGTTATCCTAAATTCATCATGGAGTATTATATTAAAGAATTTAGGTGTACTCAAGGTGAAGATTAACGACTCATTTGATAATGGATATATGATGTAAATTGTATAAAAAAGTTATTCATTGAATACAAGCAGGTGGGCTCAAGTAGCGAGCAGCCAATGGGAAATTTTGTGATAGGAAGTTTTCGAGTTGCAATCAGGGCTGCTTTTGCTGTATGGGACAAAATGTTGGCCCGTCAAGAAGACTTTTAAACATAAAATGAAAGTTGCAGAAATCTGTATGTTGAGGTGGATGTACAATAACACAATGATGGATAAGATTTGGAACCGAGAGTTTAGAGAGAACCTAGGGGTCTCCCTCTATTTTTACAAAGATGAGTGAAAATAGATTGAGATGGTTTGGACATATATGTGCAGAGAAAGATTTTTGACGCCCATGTGAGGAGGATCGAAAGCATGGTATTGGAGGGTAAGAGAAGACAAGAAAGACCTAGGAGAATGTGGGAGGAATATATAAAGAATGACTTGCATGACCTACACCTCTCTAAGGACTTGTCAAGGGATAGATGTATTGAAGGCGTCTTATCCATGTCTTAGACTATTAATACTCTTTTGCTTATCAGTTGGTGTTTTTGTTTTTGCCTTCGCCTTTTTACGTTGCATTTTTTTCTTCATTTTTACCTAGTTATTTTTATTTATTATATATATATATATATATATATATATATATATATATATATATATATATATATATATATATATATATATATATATGTATTTTTGACTATTGAGGTTTTTTTGAGGATTCATATGTGAATCTTTCTCAAGCCGAGGGACTCTTTGGCCGCACTCTCCTTTATGGATATGAGTTGTCGTCTTCCTTTCCTCCCCAGACCCTAATTATAGTCATATGAGTAGGATACACGAGGTATGATGATAATGATGATGCTCATTCTCCTTTGACAATTTCATTTTCTTCATAAAATTGATTCCAATGCATTATCATTTGAATATATGATATTAGGTGGTAATGAAAAATTATGAAAAAAAAAATTTTATGACCAAACTTTCATTTCAATGTGAATCACATAATACATATTATGAAAAATCTACACTACAAATCATTCTCGTTTCTACTATTTAATATCAATTACTAAACGAGATGTAAGAGATTGAATTCTACATCACCAATACTTGCTGATTTTATGTTTGGAGTTGCATATACAACCCATGTAACCTACTATACATTTGTCCATATTGATGGTGCGTTGGTACCCAAACATCACATGATTGGTAAGTATTAGACCATATATTAAGAGGGAGTAAAATTTGAACCCCAACTTAGTGTTTAAAAACTAAATTGTTAACCACTAATGCATATTTTTTTTATTGATATTATTATATAGATGTAGGTCTTATATAATGTTCCAAAAATTTTAAGGGGGATCGAGTCTCTTTGGACTTCACAAAAATCTGTCTCCGATAGCTATTGTAGCATCTCGAAAACCATAAAAATAGTATCTATCTTGTCATTTAGAGTGTATAATGGTTATCGGAAATAATAAATTAATTAAATCAAATAAATTAATTAAATAAATAATTAATTGAAAATGTCCCAAAATTGCAAAGTTACTAATTTTGTGGAAAGTGTTTTTTTCACGGATCGCGAAAAGCTCGCAGGTCACGAGTTTTCAAAGCAAAGTTTCTGTTTTGGAAAAAACACAATTCGCGGGTTGCAACT